>NC_051423.1:7536597-7544097 GCF_015228065.2 Penaeus monodon | reverse complement strand
AGGAGGAGGAGGAGAAAAAGGAGAAGAGAAGGTCAGGAAAGAGGAAATGGAGGAAAATGAGGAAGAGAGGGAAGAGGAGGAGAAAGAAGAACAAGGAGGAGTATGAGGAAAGGAGAAAGAGGAGCAGGAGCAGAAAGAAGAGGGGAAAGAAGAGGAAGAAGAGTAGAAAGAGGAGAAAGAAGAGGAGGAGGAAGAGGAGGAGGAGGAGGAGGAGGAGGAGGAGGAGGAGGAGGAGGAGGAGGAGGAGGAGAAGGAGGAGGAGAAAGAGGAGAAGGAGAAAGAGGAGAAGGAGGAAGAGGAGGAGGAGGAGGAGGAGGAGGAGGAGGAGGAGGAGAAAGAGGAGAAGGAGAAAGAGGAGAAGGAGGAAGAGCAAGAGGAGGAGGAGGAGGAGGAGGAGGAGGAGGAGGAGGAGGAGGAGGAGGAGGAGGAGGAGGAGGTACAGGAAAAGGAAAAGGAGGAGGAGAAGGTACAGGAAAAGGAAGAGGAGGAGGAGGAGGAGGAGGAGGAGGAGGAGGAGGAGGAGGAGATAGTAAAGGAGGAGGAGGAGGAAGGGGAGGAGAAGACGGAGGAGCGGGAAGATAAGGGGGAGGAGAAGGAGAAAGAAGAGGAAGAGGAGAAGGAGGCAGCAGGGGATCCAGTAGCAACATCTGAATAAGTGGAGGAAAAGAATAATAATGAAAATTAAATACTTATAAATAATTACCTGTCACATCTGATTTTCTGGCTCCTACAACATTTGTTTGAACATTATCGACTTTGGTTTCCTCTCTGCGCTGCTTGTTGAGCACCCGAGCACTTGTACGTAGTTGTGGCACTGATCGGGTCTGTGGTATGACAGAGGGCTGCGGTAAAGGCACATCGGGTATTGATTGAGAAGGCCCCACAGAAACTGGTAAGCTTGCTGTCACTGTTCCTAAAAGAGAGCAAATATTTCTTATTAGCAGTATAGATAAATGAAAATAATGACTGAAATATAGTTCTATCATCAAATAGAAAAATACATATATTTTGTGTTGATAAAGGGATGATAAGAGGATCAACTATGACCTGCAGAAAGGAACCATTATCATTCAATCAAATTTACCGACCTTCAACAGTGGATGTGACAGTGGATGAGGCAGGTGGATGGGCATGGTCAGGCTGCCTGCTGGCAAGTTCCACTGGTCTTCCACCTTCTAGCACTCCTGGGCTTCCACCAGCCTTTAGTCGCTTGGCAGCATCACTGCATTGGTCTGCATCACTGTAAATTAGGGCCATTAGTGACTAGGTAACAATTTCTATGTATGGCACAATGATCTGTTTTTTTTTTTGTAATATGTAAAAAATCAGAATTATATTTACTAATATCATTTTTCACTATTGAATGCACTTAATAGCTCAGAGGGTTAAGATGCCTGAGTTGGGTACTGATCTCGTGTTCATGAGTTTGTGGTTACCTGGTACTGTGAGTGATTAGGACCTAAACTATTTCTTGCTCACAGGAGGAAATGGAAACCTACAGAAACTGTGTCCACACTTTCTGAACAATAATGTAACACAATGAGTTATATTTTTCCAATACTTGCACAAAAGAAAACTGAAAAAAAAAAAAAAAATAATAATAATAAATAAATAAATAATAATAATAACAAATAATGAATACAAATATAAAACAAGCATTCAGAGGTGGTTAGTCTACTATAATATACTACACAATTACAAATAGAATATTGTGGTTTCAGGCTGTTTCACCAAATGAAAAATGGTAGCAAATATTGGATCTATGAAAAGAAAAAATGATCCATGATAGCTGACAGTATATCATGTTCCTATTGTCCTCTTAGAATGAAGTGCAATAAGCCAAACCACTTATTGTATGTCTTTTTTTTTTATCCTTCTTCTTCTTTTCAAATGTCAATTTCTCATCAACTTTTATACCTTCACTACTGGTACCATTCTATAAAAATTGGAGAGATACTTCTAAATCTCAAGAGTGAGACATCACCATACTATCATAGACAACCCATGTAAAAAACAGTAAAATATATCCTATAATTTGTATATATCCTATGATATATAGAAACACTAGTATGATTAACCCATTGCCGACGGGTGGCATGTACGTACATGCCATGGCATGGCGGGACCATCTGCCGGGGGCACGTACGCACATGCCATAGAGTATGCGTGGACATGCCATGAGTTTTTTTTTGTTACAATCACGGCAAAAGATTATTTTTTTGCCAGTGAAAGTGTGATTAAGTCGGTTCTAACACTTTCTCATTTTTACCATGCAACAAACAAAAAAAATGCAACAAACCGACAATTTCAACTCCATGATGCCACACACTGCTTATTTTATTCGGACTATAGACCGAATAATGATCAACTATGGAGTCTATATAACAACAAAAATACCCTTCAGTCTCAATTTATCAGGAAGTTTGGCAAGTAGAGACTGTAAAAAATAATGAAAATTGAAAATACAACATATCTTCGTAGTATTACGAAGAAACGGCATGGGATGCTGGTATTTGGCATGAGTGGTCGCGCATGCTCGGGCGACGATATAAGCCCCCGGCAGCGAGGCCCCAGCCTCTATGAATGCTACCCGTCAATTATGGGTTAATACAGATCATGCAGTTATATCGGTTTCCCTTATCAAGCAGACAAAAAAAAAATCCATCTAATAAATACAAGAATACTAGCAAAGATATATACCTTATTTAAGAATTGCAATGCCACAAAAATTCAAAGATGAATATTTACAACCTGCAGTAACTTTCAAAATGGGACTTTATTGAATACATTTAATAAATTATCAAATAATTTTCCACAGCCTTCATGCTTCACACTTTGGCAGTCCCTTAATAGAAGAGAATCTGCCAGAGGTCTACATGTCCCACCTTGCCAGATTATAGAAGGTGGAAGCTTGTTGGCTTTTGCCAGATGCCCACCAACAAATTCTGGCATCTACCCAGAACTTTTGCAAAGATTTCTTGGCCTTTGCTAAAGCACCAATGATGTGGAGGCATCTCGTAGGCCAGTGGTGGATATATGCATACCTTACAACAATTATCCTTTTATCAATTCTAAAAATAATCAAAACTATAAATAAAATCATATATGTGCAAATATAAGTTGGAGGCCACTGATACCAGCATATACTTCAACAGTTCACTGATACCTACAAATATATCAAGATTTCATATTAGCTTTCAGTAATTAGTGAGTCCACACTATAAAACCTAATTATGTATTATTCAAAATGATGATAATAACTGCATAGAGTATATTGATTGAAACTGCCACAGATTCTTGTCATATATACTAATTACCTAATATTATCACTTTTTTCCTGGTTTATAAAGCATAATTAAGATTTATTCTTTTCAAACTACATAATATTAAAAATTACAGAAGTCAATTTTATTATACCAATAGTATGACATTCATAATGACATACACCTTAATCCTTTTAGATAAAACTGAAATAATAGACTGATCAAGAAGTAGCTAAAAGAAGAATTCTTTGTCAACATATACAACAAAATGACCATCTCTTACTTTGTTATTAATATCAATTAATTCCACTTTCAATATTTATTTTTCTTAAAAGCTTGTGTTCTGTACTATTTCTCACTCTCCTCCATCTTCAAATTCCTATGAAAATCACAAAAATCAAACATAAACTTATGATTTCAAAATGGAATAATGTAGGCCTATCTTACAGGTCTTCTAGAGAGGAGAGGCCTCTTCCCATGGTTTTTATGCAATTTTTTGACAATTGCTCTTGTAATGTCCTTCTAGACGAGTGTTTGTGGCCAAAGCTAACTTCAGAGACAGCAGTCTATCTTTTCACTGATATGTCAAATAATATACACATGATGGATCTCTCTATTACCGTTATACTATGGGTACCACTACTAGACAGCTTCCCTTGTAAATCTTTCCCAGGCTTTTTAAATGAAAATGCTGGCTTTCATTAGCCAAATTCTGCCTATTCGTGCCGTTTCGTCACGCTGCTCATCCACCTAACCAGAATCCGAAAAGGAAATTCGAAAATCCCTAAAATCTTTTGCTTTAGCCGAGAAAGAACAAGGTCAGGGACCGAGGTAGCCATGTTGGAAACAGCCCGACCACTCTTTTTGAGCCCATTTTCGCCTCCGGGAAGCCATTTCTCTCCTTATTATTCTTTTAGAAGGGGCGTCTATCCCCCTCCTCTCGTGCGAAAGGGAGAAGGAATTACACAGAAGGATTTTGAGAGAGGAAAAGACCGAAATCCCTCCGTCCCTGCCCGAGCGACGGAACAAAGATGGCGGGGAAGAGTCGCACTCGGCCGTTTTTTATTTGCTTCTTACCTCACTTGGTTCGCACTCTCGTTGTTTTCCTTGGTACTGAGAGTGCGTTTCCGCTTGACCATCTTCCAGGCTTGGCTTCCGTCTACATCTTGGAGTGATTGGGACTCGAGAACCGCCGAAAATCGCCACTTAAGCCTGGGTTCCTCTCGCGATCCCGGTCATCCGCCTCGCAGCGTCCCTCGTCAAAGCCTCTTATTTCAGCCTCTTTCTCCCTCTCCGCCATCGAATTTCGCACCGAACTCACGCGCTCTCGCCCTTCGCAAATGTCATGGTGCTTGTCAAAGGCTGGAAATAACGAGAAGAGGTAAAAAACTCCTCGATATCGGTCAAAGTCTTGCTCTTCTTGTCACTCGCTCAGCTTGCCTTCCACTTACGCCCTTATAGCACGGACACGCGACTCCCTTTTTTCATAACATCAAAGAAATTTATTTAATTCACCCGTGAGTGAGTCCATAATACAAAACTCACCCGCGTAGTTGTCTGAGCAGGGGAGGTGATCTCATGGCATGGGTGGTAAGATATATGTGTTTATTTGAGGATTTCGTCTGTTTGTTTTCTTCTAAATCCCGCCTTCTGACGTCGCCTTCGTTCGAATGTCTTGACTGGATAATTTGACAACATTTATTAAAATCATATGACTTCACTTTCTGATGTCTTTATTACAAAATTTAAGTTCACAATATTATTTCTTATTTATTTCATTTGGTATACTAAGTCAATAGGCTCATATTAGGGAGAAGTATATTTAATTCATAATCAAACGAATATATACGAACGAACTGCCCGCCAAAAATGGTAAATAGTAACATAAGTGAATATAAAACAAAATATAAAGACGTAAAGAAAAAAAGATTAGAAGGAAGAATGTGATTTATTTAAAGTTTTATAAAATACCACTTATAAGTGACAATGTTTCTTGATCAAAGTAAATAAACTTATTAAAGGAAACTGTACATAATATATTCCTCATATAACAGTTATATCTACAAAATTGATTACGAATAAGTTGATGAATAAATAAACGAATGACTTAATTAATAAACTAATGAAATACACGAATTTAACTACAATTCTTAAATCGTGGACAAGTTCTTCCAAAATCCATAAATGTTCTAGAAACTCTTGTAAATGCTGTACACGAATATTATCTAGCTGCCAGATAATTTTCAGAATGAATTTCGTGACTATGGAAGATGTATATTTAGTGCAAATGGAGCATATTTTGCTCAAATTCGAGAGATTAAATCCTTGTTCTGTAACGCAAAGATGAATGTAGATATTATGTTCGCTCTCTCTCTCTCTCTCTCTCTCTCTCTCTCTCTCTCTCTCTCTCTCTCTCTCTCTCCTCTCTCTCTCTCTCTCTCTCTCTCTCTCTCTCTCTCTCTCTCTCTCTCTCTCTCAGACGCGCTCACACACACACACACACACACACACACACACACACACACACACACACACACACACACACACACATATATATATATATATATATATATATATATATATATATATATATATATATATATATATATATATATATACATATATGCAAATACACATACACACACATATATATATATATATTTTTTTTTTTTTGCATATATATAATATATGCATATATATACATGTATATGTGTGTGTATTTGTTTATATGTCACGATGGTCCAAGGTTAGAGCCCTGGACTCCGACCCTCATGGTCCCGAGTTCAATTCCCGGCGGCAGATTGCTCGCTCGAGCCCGATCTCACGGCGAGAAAATGACACATCGCCCTGAGAAGTCAAACGCAGGTGTTGTAGGGGAAGTCGCTTAACACTTACACTAGACTGCAGTATAAATAAAGTTAATAGATCTCAGGGATTCTTGAGAAATAGTCGAACAACCCTGGAGAATGACTGACTGATTTATAAAAGGATCTGCAGCAAGAAACGCAGACAAGTTCGAACAGGTCAATAACGGGCCCGCTAGGTTTATTTCACGTACTCCGGGTATTACTTCCTTCATTAAAAGCTAAAGAAATATGAGGTCATTCGATACACACGGGTAGGTAGACACTCACAATACAGAAATAAAATCAAAACTAACTTTATCCAGCCTGGCAATCACGAATTATCACAAGCGGCACACAAAACTCATAAAATCTTACGTACAATCATCCATTATTTCCACTAACCGCAGCATATTATGCAAATAGTAAAACTTTCTCAATATTCTCAAATAACTTAGGGGAACGCCCCAAGCCAACAATCTGCATATGCGTTATGCATTTCCGTTCAGATCACAAGATAAACGCGCACACGCAATATATGCATGCATTTAATTAAAACATAGAAGGGAAGAACAATAGAGTGTAAGCTTGATCGATGTGTCAAATGTACAAGTATCTGGAAAGTGCCGGACAGAGGGCAGAGTCAAACAAGATGGCAAGGTATAGGAGGCGACTATATTCTATACTGTTTTATTTGCTCGAGAGACAAGTACAGGAAAGTCAGACTGGGGGAGTCTGACTGAGGCGTGGCTTAATGCAAGATATTAAGCTTGTCTGTGGTTTGCGTTCTGTCTGTCTGTCTGTCTGTCTAATGTGTCGCACAGAGGCTACGGCTTTTTATGCAAGTCTAGAGAAAAGGAAAGAAGGGGTGAAATAACAAGTAACGGAAGACATAATCTAGACGGATAGAAGAATAGCAGAAACTCGACAAAGAAGCCACTGGCTTGTTTTGGTTTCTGCATCCGATGAGTGTCCGGTCGCAGTCGGGGCGGATGTAGGATTTGCACGCTCATGTGTCGTATAATCGACAAGTGGAGTAACAGTGTTATGTGAAATGGTAGATATATATATTGTTAAATGAATGTAGAATACAAAGATTATATAGAAAAAAGAGAGCGGATCCCACTCTCTTATGTATGAAGAACACACGAATACACACACGTGTTTTCAAGATCTTCCATTCGTTGTTTTATTTAGAATTTGCTCAGTAAGAACACACACACACACACCTCTCCTTCTCTCTGACTCTCTCTGTCTGACTCTCTCTCTCTCTCTCTCTCTCTCTCTCTCTCTCTCTCTCTCTCTCTCTCTCTCACTCTCTCTCTCTCTCTCTCTCTCTCTCTCTTCTCTCTCTCTCTCCCCTCTCTGCCTCTCTCTCTTCTCTCTGCTCTCTC
>NC_051423.1:7529097-7534097 GCF_015228065.2 Penaeus monodon | reverse complement strand
ATATATATATATATATATATATATTATATTATATATATATATATATATATATATATATATATATATATAGTGTTGAATGTTCTGTACTACAACAGGTCCTTTCTGACATTCATCTTCTCCATTGACACTCTATATAACCCCTCTTACACGGGACTGAGGGCTACTTCCTGAGATGTTTGCCATAAATAAAAGGGAAATATTAGTCAGGGTGGTTTTCCGTCGCCTTCCCTGACAGTGTTTTTACTGAGAAGGGTTGCTAGCGAAGGCTAAAGTCCCCTCTACCCTTATTTCTATTTATCCCATAAATGAGCTACCTACAGGTGCTCCACTCTTGGGCGAAATGGACCTGGGAGCAATAGTGTACTAAATTAGTAATAAAAATATACATATATATATAATATAATATATATATATATATATATATATATATATATATATATATATATACATATATATGGCTGTAGAAATGTGTGCGTGTGTGAGTGTTTGTCTGTTATGCATGTTCATGTTTTGTTTATTGTATATGTGTTTGTATATTTTGTGTGTTTGTGCGCACGCATGTCTATTATTGTGTATATTTTCGTGTATAGATGCTTTTCTGCGTGAGCGTGTCTGACTATATAAATACAGATAAACATATTCATTAACAAATACATATAAACATACATAGACAAATCACACGCACGAACACTTATATAATTATCACCACTTACACACATTACTGGTCCGTGTAAATGCATTTGAGCAGACGAGAATTAAGATAACGTGTACGAATGTATATTTAATTACCTATGCTCGAATGCCTGACCGCTGACGGCCATACTATGTTGACACATGTAACCATGGCAACCATGTGCTTTGTTCGAAACCCTGTGAGGCGGAAATTATTTTTTTTGTATTTCCATCGTAACTCGGAACACATGCTAATATTATCAGTTATCCTGAGTATGATTAGTTTTATAAATAATATGTCTTGTATTCATATACTATAAAATATACATGGTTAGACGATATTCAATTCATTTTAGCTGTTTGTAAAGAAACGGACTCCTACAACACGTTTCTCATTCCAGGCGAACGAAACACCACAGTGTGTATAAGACATGTGATCAAGTAACACGTATCACATATTTCTTATATGTGTCAGTGAGAGCTTAAGGTAAAAATACGATGTGATACGAAGAAAAAAGTTCCGAATATTAATTAACGATGAATCACTAAAAAGTCTTTTTTTCAGTTCTCATTTCTGATTGGATTTATCATGATTATTAGATTTACAATCACCCATTCAATGTAAAAGGTATATGTCATATATATATGTGTATATATATATATATATATATATATATATATATATATATATATATATATATATATATATGAGGTATATATTTCTTGATATATCACATCTTAGCTTTTGGTATTAATATATAATTATTACTACTAAAGATACTACTGCTACTAATATTAGCACTCTTACTGTTGGGTGTATTCACCACCGTCACCATTATTATGACGGATATATTTAAAATTGATTGTTTTGTCCCTACGTTAGCTGCTTACTTAAACTTTGAAATATGCAAGATTAATATTACCATTATTATTATTACCATATAATCATTTTATAGTGTTTAATATAACTCAAATTTCACGTCATCATTGTTGTTTATAACACTAATGATGTTACTATTATTACTATTAATAATATCAATAATTGTACGAAATGTGCATAGCTAGAAGATACGGAATTCATTTTAGCTGTTTGTAAAGAAATGGCCTGAAACAACACATTTCTCGTTCCAGCCGAAAGAAACACCACAGTGTGTTAAAGACATGTCAACAAGAAACACTTAATGCTGATATTACGACTATTTTTAATCATTTAAACATGGAACCATTTTTCACCAAAAAAATCATTCATTTATTCATTTAATAAGCCACATTTCTACTTGGTGACCGCTAGTTTGTAGTCTCTTCTGTCATGAGAGGCAGTCTTATGACTTCGTGACCGATTGCCACTCATGCAGACAGGAGATGCATATGTCTGTAGCTCCTTGCTTGTCGCTTTTTTTTTCTAAGACTTTTATAGGAAGACCGTGCGAGGGCACGTTCCCCGTGGAGCTCTTGTGACTAATGCTAATTTTAAAATTATGTTAATATATCTTAACGTTAAACCTTAGTGGAACAGCGATTACAGTGTTCGAAAATTCAAATTCTCTGCCCACGCATCGAGAATCCTCAAGCACTTTGGGTAGCTCTTGCCTCATTTGATTTGTTAGCTGTAGATAGACCGATATTTCGCCTCCCAATGGCAATTTTGAGTTGTTGTACTGTAACGTCGTAGCAATTTTCTAGCTCTATTTTGGTTGTGGCATCAGTGTCTTTATTACGGCGAGTATAAATTTTCTTGTACTTCCTTGCATAAACAACATCAAAGGAAGAGCCATATTGACACTCGGTTGGTAAATCAATCGTATGGTTACAGCATCGGTGAATTCCATTTTGTCAAGAGTGAGGCCCATGGTATTGATTGATAACCAGTTAATCAGTTCGGTGATCCGTTTTCTTGTACAACTACTTCCTGTAGTGGTTAATGTGCTAGATGTGGCGTTTTAAGAGATAGCTGAGGTATGATTGCTTATTCTTTCCTCTCCTTGGCACCTTTCGATGGTGCTGGTATGAATTTCAACTATTTAGACAAGTCCGTTTCTCATGTGCATCTTAACGAACAATGAAATCTGTTTGAGCTGAAGTTTCTTATATAGATTTTTTAAAAATGTTCTTTATGTGCTTGTGTTTGTGATACTCATTTCACTTGGAGGTAATGACATTATGTCTCTCATGAGAGAGAGAGAGAGAGAGAGAGAGAGAGAGAGAGAGAGAGAGAGAGAGAGAGAGAGAGAGAGAGAGAGAGAGAGAAAGAGAGAGGGACGGAGAGAGAGACGGAGAGAGAGAGAGAGAGAGAGAGAGAGAGAGAGAGAGAGAGAGAGAGAGAGAGAGAGAGAGAGAGAGAGAGAGAGAGAGAGAGAGAGAGAGAGAGTGGAAAGTAGGCAATAAAATGTCAATGTTATTTCACCACCATATCAACGATTTTATGTTTTATGTTAATTAAAACGCTACCAAGGTAAATGGATCATGGTATGTTTTCGCGCCAGCTCATGATCCTGGCCTCTCTGTTCCCATTTTCGACATTCCATGAACAGTCCGAATTATCATAAATATGGGGCAGAGGTGGAGCATTTGCTTCGGATATTATGAATACTTCTTTTTTCAATTGATTGGCTTAAACATATTAATAAAAACAGCTGATAATACTGCGTTATTCATCCTCACCGAACATGTCTCATTGCGCCCCCGACTCCCCCCCCCCCCATGACGGTCAGCACATACCTCAAGAATATTGTCTTTTATCTTCGTGCAATGTATTGCTATCTTTCATTATCTTCATGCTATCTATTCTTCTCTTTTATTAACTCTTATGCTACGTAGTCTGGTGATAAGATAGAAGCGTCCTCATGCTATTTGTTGCATCCAGAATATTGCAGTGTTGAAGACATTTTTATTTACAAGCTTAGGAATAACGCTACATAAATTGAGTGGCTGTTCCCCGGATTTATTTTTTTCCGAGTTTTATTAGTATTCGTATTTATGCTGCTTAGAAAGTGAAAATTAGATAACTTTCATTTCAATAAATAATTTAAGAGTTGTGTTGCAAATATATGCAAAAATGTTAGGGTAAATATTTTGTGTGAAATGTCGGAGACGATTGATATTACCTATGATATCTTAGGATAATTTCACACCCTTTTAAAATATAACCAAACATGCTGTACTATGCTCCCTTCATTTGCCTGTATAGGAATGTTATTACGCACACACACACACACACACACACACACACACACACACACACACACACACACTCACACTCACACTCACACACACACACACACACACACACACACACACACACACACACACACACACACACACACACACACACACAACAAACACAAAATACAACACGTGAAGGATCCTTCCTAAACAAATTGTAGATGAAACAAATATGAGAACAAATCACGCGAATATGCCGAAAGCCCTTTTGTTAAATTCCTGTTTCTGAGAATGGCCTCAAGAAGCAAGTTAACGAGAACACCTTTGGCAAATTCGTGTGTTTTCACTTTATTCCCTTCATTGTTTCATTTCCAAATATTATCAGATGTTATAACATATTCTCAGATATGTCTATATACACACCTTACAATGTATCTGAGAAATGAATATAAAAGAATGATTTATTATGATACAGGTTTTGACAAGTAAGATTAAATAAAATTGTAAAGGTACTGTATAAATATAAGTGAATAATTGTCATGTGTTTGTTTCCCCAATGCTTATTTACGAAATGATTACATTGTAATTCCAAGTTTACTAAACAAAGATACAAAAGCATTAACTTTATCTTAATAAACAACAATGTCGGTAATAAATTTACTTGCCAGTTTAGTAAAAGAAAGGATAAAAAAAAAAATTAACACGAAAACTGGATCGTTGAACATGGAATGTTAGTAATGAATAATATATATTCGTGGAATTTTCTCAAGACAACAGATTCTTGTGGAAATTTCGTTGGATCACAAAGTACGTATGCTGGATTTTATTAGAATTTTCAGTGGTTAGCTGTTTTTCGGAGTTTCTTTGAGGTCTCAGTGGTTTAATTGCTTTTATTTAGGTTTATCTGTGATACTTGAGGGGAAAGCAGATTTTTCGAATTTTCTTAAGATTTTAGTGGATAGCAGATTCTTCGGATTTTAAATGAAAGTTCAGTGGATAACTGATTTTTCGGATTCTCTTTGAGTTCTCACTGGGCTGCAGTTTTTTTTTTTTTTTTTTTTTTTTTTTTTTTTTTGTAGCAGATATTTCAGAAGTTATTATTATTATTTTTTTTCTCTCTCTCTCTCTGAGATTCCAATGGGTAGCAAATTTTTTCTGATTCTGTT
>NC_051423.1:7506597-7509097 GCF_015228065.2 Penaeus monodon | reverse complement strand
CATCTACTACTACTACTTCTGCAACAACAACTACTACTGGAAAATAAATGTCTTAGAAACAGATTTTATTTCACAATCTGTTGATTAAATTAATTAACATTATATTTTAAGGGATGGTTCTAAGCTTATGTTACAGGAGGCTTCATGTTTCTTGGCCTAATTACCTTCAGCATCGCTTCCTTGCCTTAAGTATTCTTTTTTTTTTCGTATCCCAAATTTCTCATATCACAAGTATTCCACATTTTCATCCTCCCCACCTTTTTTCCCTTATGAACCCGTACCCAAAGCAATTATCCCCCATTTCCCCCGTCTTTCCACACATGCATTCCCCAATTCCCCCACATGATTGTTTCTCAAAGCAAATGTTCCCATTTCCTATATGGAGCTGTCTCCCCATACAATTATTCCGTCTTTCCAATCTTACGGAATCGCCTCCTCTTACAATTATTCTCATTTTACCTTAATGAAAGTTGTCTCCTCGAACAACTATTCCTCCTTTTCATCCACATAGAAAATGCCTCCCCATACATTTTTTCCGTCTTTCGTCTCCCCCATAGAATTAGCCCTTTTCCCACACACAAATTTCCTCTCCGGACGGTTATTCTCCATTTTCTCCCCACAAAGTTACCTCTCCGTACAATTATTCCCCCATTTTCCCCCACGCAGAATTGCCAGGAACGAGAGGCGGTGATGAAGCGGGAAAACAACCAGTTCATCAACTTGACTCTGGTGTCCATCAACTCAGAATGTGAGGTGATACGTCATCCCGGGGACAAGGCGACGTACCACTGCAAAGGCTCCAGGAGTTTCAGAAGCGTCAGAGAACGGTGGTGGTTCATAGCCATAAGCAACTGCGACAGTACCAAAGTGAGGACGCTTTGGGCGGGAAGGTTCTGGTGGGGGGAAAGGGGAAAGGGGGAAAGGTGTGTTGGGGGAAAAGGAACCGAGAGTGGAAGGTCCCTAAGAAAGGAGAACAAGGGTGGGGATTTGTGGGAAAAAAAGTTTGTGAAGTAGAGGAGAGTAAAGGAGGGTATTTGTCAGGTAGGGAAGAAGGTTGGTTTATAAAGGGGAAAAAACGTTGATATAGAGATGAGAATGGAGGAAGGCCATGTAGCAGGGAAAATGCGTGGGAAGATGGTGGAAGATATGAAGAAAAATGTTGAGAGGTAAAGCGAGAATAAAGAAAAGCATTGCCAGTGGGGGAAATGAAAGGGGGCATTGGGTGGAATTTACAGGGGGAAAAGTGAGAATGGAGAACGGGGGAAGAGGAAGGGAAATGTGAGGGTGAAATATAAATGCATCGAAAAAGATGGCGTGCAAAGTAAAAGAGGAAACGGAAGTAGGAATAGAGGAGTGTAGAATAAATGGTGATACCGAAGAGAAGTAAGGTATAATAGAAACGATGGAATAACACGGGAAAAAGCGATAACTTGTTAAGAGACGGAAGGGGGAGAAGGATCAAGTAAAAAAATTATGAGAAATACTGAAGTTGAAACGGGTAATAAAAAAGAGACAAAGACTCCATTAATTCAAGAGAAGTAAAGCTAGAAAGTAAAGAAAAATTTGAATGAGGAGAGGAATATCGAAGTATAAAAAACATGTGGGGGAGATAAAATCGTAGAGACAAGGAAAAAACGTTGGCAAGTGTGCACCTAATATTGAGAAGTAGGAGAATTAAGGGAAAATAAATGGGAAAAAAGAGATATGGTGTGATATAACGAAAAGAGGTAATAGGAGAGGGATGGGGAGAGGGTGAGTCAGAGGGAGATGAATAGAGATAGGGAGAAGGAGAGGAACAGTAAGCGGGAAAGGATGAGGAAGAGGAAGAAGTAGAGGTAGAGGTAGAGGTAGATGTAGAGGGAGAGGGAGAGCGAACAAGAGAGAAAAAGAAAGAGGGAGAGCGAGAGCGAGCGGGAGAGAGAGAGAGAGAGAGAGAGAGAGAGAGAGAGAGAGAGAGAGAGAGAGAGAGAGAGAGAGAGAGAGAGAGACGGGAAGGGGGAGGAGGCTAGAGAGGTTCTTTGTTAGCGGTTGAGGACAAAAGAACAGACAATGGAGAGGAGACAGGGAAGAATGGAGGATAGTTCTATTGACTCTTTTACAGTTACTGCTTAATACACGACACAGTAACGCCAAGCGCCACGTTTTTATTTTTTTGATGATTTATCCATTTTTCATCATTGATGCCACTCCTACTGACACGTACGTTGTTCATTCGTTTAAATTTACTCCTGTTACTCAATTTATTCTGTCTGTTTTCGTCATTTTGCTTAAGGATATAAAAAAAATGAAAAGACAATTTTACGAACGTTTGATTTCTTCACAAAATTATTAGCAACGATGCCTACGTCATAGCAGAAGGCGTGACGTCATCGTTTGCACACGCTCAAGCCCCGCCTTGTTGTTCCGCAGGGACTGGAGCTCAGGTATCGCTTTACCATGACTAACGGCTACGACTACTGGCACAAACACTTTTCGGCCGATGAATTCTGTGAGTTAGATT
>NC_051423.1:7501597-7504097 GCF_015228065.2 Penaeus monodon | reverse complement strand
CTCTTCTTTTCCTTTCCCCCTTTCTTTCCCGCTTCCTTTGCTTCTCCTTTGCCTTTTCCGTTTTTCCTGTTTTCCTCCACTTCCTTTTCTTTTTTTTCACTTCTCCCCCTTCTTCTCCCTCTCCCTTTTGCCTCGTCTCCGTCACTTCCTCTTTCACCCCCATCCCTCTGCCTCCCTTTCCTGCCTCCTGTCCCTCTCTCTTTCCCCTTCTCCCTTCTTCTCCTTCTCCCTTCCCCTTCTCTCTCCCCCTCACTTTTTACCCCCTCCTTCTCTTCCTTGTCTCCTTTCCCTCTTCCTCTCCTCTCTCTAACTCTCCCCCTTTCTCTACCTCTCCCTCTCTTCCTCCCTTTTCCCCTTCTCTCTCTCCCCTCTCACTTTTTAACCCCCTTCCTCTCCCCCTTGTCTCCCCCCCTATCCTTTCCTCCTCCCTTTCCCCCTTTCTCCCTTCCCTCTCCTCCTCTCTTTTTAACACCCTTCCTCTCCCCCTTATCTCCTCCTCCCTTTCCCCCTTCTCCCTTCCCTCTCCTCCTCTCTTTTTAACCCCCTTCCTCTCCCCCTTGTCTCCTCCCCCCCTATCCCCTCCCCTCCTCCTTTTCCCCTTGTTTTTAACCCCCTTTCCCCCTTTCTCCTTCTCCCCCCCCCCCATCCTCTCCTTCTCCCTTTTTTCTCCTTTTCCCTTCCCTCTCCTCCTCTCTTTCGCTCCCCAGGTCGAGTTCTTCTCTCCATCGGCACCGTCGTCATGGTCCTAATGTTGCTGTTGATGGGCAAAGGCTTCAACATCACCCGAGGGAGGCTGAGACAGGCATCAGCTGTTCGTCTTACCCTTTTCATGTGTCTCTACAGCATCCTTTTACACGAGCTTTTCATCTACGGCAGCGGGTGGGACGGTTTTAAAAATAAAGGTGAGGGGGTGGGGTGTAGAATACAATATTTCTGTTATCGTTATCATCATCACCGTTGCCATCATCATCATCATCATTATCTTTATTTTTATTATTATTTTTCATATAAAATTTTTTATTATCACCATCCCTGCCCCTCATCATCATCTCATTATCTTTTTTTTTTATTATTTTATTGCTATATAAATAATAAAAATAAAAATATTATTATTATTCTACTCACTACTACTACTACTACTACTACTACTATTATCATAATATTATCGCCATAATGACAATAATAATAATAATTTTTATTATTTTTATTATTATTATTATTATTATTACTTCTACTACTACTACTACTACTACATCATCATCATCATCATCATCATCATCATCATCATCATCATCATCATCATCATCATCATCATCATCATCATCATCATCCCTCATCTCATCATCCATAAACACCACCCGCCCCACCATCATCACCGCCCCCACCACCACCACCCCCACCGAACCCCCACCACCATCACCACACCCCACCACCCCATTATTTCGCAAACACCCCTCTGGGCCAGATTCCCCCTGGGGTGCGTATCTGTACAGTCCCGGCAGGCTAGGGGCTTATGTGCTTCGCCTCCTCCCCCGGGTTCATGTTCGCTACACTGCTTCTTCACCATCGCACTACCCTAGAAGTCTCGTTTTTTTATCCCCCTTTTACCTTTTTACACGCTCTGGGAAATCTGTGTGAGGGGTTTTGTTGTGTGTGGGGTGTGTTGGTGTTGTGTGTGTTTTTTGTTGTGTGTGTGTGTGTGTGTGTTGTGTGGTTTTTGTTGTGTGGGTGTGTGTGTGTGTGTTGTGCGTGTGCGTTTGCCTGTGTGTGGCTGTGTGCTGTGTGGGTGCGTGTGCTTTTTGCGTGAGTGTGGCGCGCTGCATACTTACTTCTTATCCTCTCTCTCTCCCCTCTCTCCCTCTCTCCTCTCTCTCCTCTCCATCTCTCTCTTTCTCTCCTCTATATTATTATATATATATATATATATAATATATTATTTTTATATATTATAATATTTCCCCCCCCCTCTCTCTCTCTCTTCTCTCTCTCTCCTATATTATATATATATATATATATATATATTAAAATTATATATATATTATATTATATATATATTATATATATATATAACGCCCTCCTCTCTCCCCTCTCTCCTCTCTCTCCCTCCCCTCTTTCTCTTCCTTCTCTCTCTCTCTCTCTCTTCCTCTCTCCTCCCCCCCCTCTCTTTCTCTCTCTCTCTCTCTTTCCTCTCTCTCTCTCTCTCTCTCTCCCTCTCTCCCCTTTCTTCCCCTCTTCTTTCCCTTTTTTTCCCTTTTTCTTCTTTTTCTCTCTCTCTTTTTTCTTTTTTTCTCTTTTCTTTTTTTCTCATCTCTTTCTCCTTCCCCTCCCCTTCCTCTTTCTCTCTCTCTCTCTCTCCTTTTCTGTCACTCTTCTTCTCTCTCTTCTCCTCTCCTCTCCTCTCTATCTCTCTCTTCTCTCTCTCTCTCTCCCCTTTTTCTCTCCTCTTTCTTCTCCCTCCTTCTTCTCCCTCTTTTCCCCCCTCTCTCCTCTCTCTCTCCTC
>NC_051423.1:7464097-7469097 GCF_015228065.2 Penaeus monodon | reverse complement strand
TCCTTCAAAAATCAGTGTCTTCTGATTAGTGCATCTTTCTCTTACACAGGAACAGGGCAGCATGGGGGAAGGCGGGAGTATCTGTGGTCGGATGAAGCCACAGAGAAATTGGTAATGATGGTGAAGGAGAATTACTCGAAGGTTACAGGGGGAAGAGATGCAAGGGAGGAAGTGTTTCGTGAGATCACAAAAAAATTAGTGGAATATGTAAGTGTGGCGTGTGTTGATACCTGTTCTCCGTTGTGTTCCCTGTTGTGAATATCATCATGCTGCTTTCTTGTAAATTTTAGGAAATCTGATTTTTTTTTTCTCTCTCTCTCTCTTGATGTTCTTTCTTTTTTTTCTTTTCTTTCCTTCTTTCAATCCCTTTTTTATTTTTGATTTTAGAATGAAAAGGTTATGGGATGGAGCAACCTGCTTCATACTCATCCTGTTTTCTTTTCTTTTTTTGTGGTTACTGTATTTCCTTAAACTAAAATCTTGTAAGACAATATTTTATGCAATGAATAGACATATTTTTGTATACATATCCCATTATTACTTATTATTTTATTTATTTTTTCATTAGATTAGGTATGAGTAAGGTTTTGAAGATTTTTAAATCAATGTATATATTTTTTTCAGATTTTGCCAAAATGAAGTAGAATAGAATACCATTTGACTAATATACCAGACTGAAGTAATATTCTTTTATTATAACAACTTAGTTCATTCATACAAGATTTTATAGTAATTGATTATGCCAAGATGAAGTAGATTAAAATCGTATTAGAGTAATATATCATACTGTAGTAATATTCTGATGATTGATATTTATAGATACTGCTGTGAATATTGCTATTTTTTTCATGTTTGTAAATGACAATAATTTACAGTGTGCAGTCTTTTCCAGATTCCAGGCATTACAGTCAGACAAGTCCACATGAAATGGAAAAACTTAAAACAGAGATTCAAGAAATACGAACTGAAGAAATCCAAAGATAGATACCGTGTCAAAGAACCTCTGTGCTACAACTTGCTGTGTTCATTTCTAGAGAGACCATCAGTCCCTACATATGATGTGATATGTTGCGATTTTGACGAAGAAGAAGAGGAGCTTCTGCAGCAGCATCAGAGACACCAACTCCAACTACAGCCCCAGAAACAACGAATGCAGCAGCAGCAAGTAAGTATAATTCCCACCATTGAAATGATAGAGGAAATATCGCCCACAGACAGTTGTACTAGAATATCTGAGAAAACGACAGATACCAATAAGAGAAGAAAACTGGACAAGCTCACAGCAAGTCAGAGGAGAATGGAGTCGTTGTTCAGCGAAGTTCTTAGCGAGATGAAGAAGAACAACTCTGTCATGGAGAGCTTTTTTACTGACTTCCGGAACATTATGAAAAGAAACGAGGAACACCAGCTCGAACTAATAAGAACTCTGAAGGAACGTAATCAGATCCTGAAGCAGGCTGTTCAGAAGTGATATAATCATGTGTATATGTACTCATCTTCATTCACCAGTGCCATCTTCATAGACAATAGTATTATCTGAAATAGATTTTTTCTCTCTCACTCTCTCTGCCTATCTCTCTCTCTCTCTCTCTCTCTCTCTCTCTCTCTCTCTCTCTCTCTCTCTCTCTCTCTCTCTCTCTCTCTCTCTCTCTCTCTCTCTCTCTCTCTTTCTCTCATTCATTCATTCACTCTCACTCTTATTGTTTTATATTGTTAAATATGAGTTAGATTTTAGTGTACTTTGCAGTATTGTTTCATTTATTAAACCAGGATGTTGCTAAAAGATTAATTTATGATAAATATCAGATATAATTAATAAAGAATTGATGCCAGTGGCACACAAAGATGTTAACATAAATGATTTTTTTTTTTTTTAAGAAATGTTTGGCTCAAATACTTTGTAAGAGACCATTTTATATTACTGATAACAAAGCAAAATATAGGCCAAGGCAAAATACCCCATACCCCAGGATTCAGTAGTTCTAGGCCTTACTTATTTCATAAGTATGAACCTTACATCAATATTCTGATAAAGTCTGTTTGTTTCCGTCTTTTGAAGGAAATAGGAAGACAATGAACTGAAAAGGTAGTTGTTTTTCCATAAGTTATGATCATAATTTTGGTTCCTCCAATAATATTCATAGAAAGTACAGGAAGAAAGATTTTTTTATATTTTGTGCTATTATGCAAAATAGTTTTTTTTTTTTGTAAATCTATATTAAAAGACCCGTGAAAATAGAAAAATTATATATTAAAAGTTCACAGACTGGTCATAGATGAGAAAAAATAATTTACAAATATGTGCACATAGTATTTTTCTTCTCCTTTTACTACTATTTTCATATCAAAGACTGTGATATAGGAAATCCAAGGAAATAAAAACAGATTTCAAGAACCACTTTAATACTGTTTTTAATTCTTAAAATCCATAGAATAAAGCATAATCATAATTATTGGACTATAACTTGTCCATCTTAAGCAGCGGTTCTCAAACTGCAAGCCATGAAACTCTCTCAAATGTGCTGTGGAATGTAAAATTGAGACTGAAACTGTATTTCCAAAGACTGCTAATACTCACAGTATATGTTCTTTCATCTGTGGGCACCACGAGAGCCTGGCAAGGAGGTTGGAAAAGTATTTTACAAATTAGTTCTGATAAAAAATTATGACTGAGAAATCCACTTGTTCACAATCCATCAAATAGGCCACAATTTGCTTTCCTTAAATATGTGGTACTAACTAATATTTGCAATGACTCCACTGTAAAACTCAACTACTTTGAAATGTTATTTGAAACATTTCAAATTTATACTGTGGAAGAAATGTCACATATGGCTTAAAAGGTTCAAAATATTCTTTCTCAGTATTTGACATCCTTATTTGTCCAAACTTGGGTTCTCAGCACTCACTAACATAAAAACAAAGAAACAGTAGAGACTGCTAGGTGCTGAAGAATGAATGTGCCTATCATGTGACCCTCCTTATATATGGCTGATATGCAAATACAGTCACGGATATGTGTCGTATATATTAGGTGTTTTATTCTCATACAGGAATGTCATTACACATTATTTTCAGTGGAGTTTTATTTAGGCCTCCTATTTATAAATGTATTTTCCTAATTTGGTTGAGTATACGGAGTTGGTGTGACATGGAAGTTAAATATATTTCTTCAGTGTGTCTTCATATAATAAAGTTTGAAAACCAGATTCAATGAATGTTTAAACAGAAAAAAGCATTCTCCTTAACAGAGAACCTTTTAATACTTTCATATTTTGAAAGCACGTCTTATTGTTTTTTTTAATGTGTAATCTTTCTTTTGTTCGTACATAATATCTTCATTTGTACTTTTCGTTTGTTGTAGTAAAGAAGTAATTTATTGTGGTTGGAATATAAAAGTTACATATAGATTTATACATTTCAGAAGCATGATTTTTTATTTTGATAAAATACTTTAGCTTGTTTCATTATCTCTGGCTTCCACAGTGTTGACAAACTGGTGAAAATCTCTAGCGAGTAGTTTTGGCCGCTCCATGGCTGCGAAATGTCCACCTACTAACTGGTCGCTGTAAAATATAAGGTTAATGATGAGTGCCTAATTATTATTGTTTACACAATCACAAAAAACTCAAATATGAGTGTTACTAATGACTATAAGATATAAAGTTGCATAAACTAATGCAAGAAGACAAAATAATCATGTCAGGCGAAGATATGCAATCATTTATAATCTTTCTTTTAAATGTATGCAAATTGTCCTAAGAATGAGAAATTATTGGAAATTGCCCTAAGATTGAGAATTTAA
The DNA here is from genome assembly GCF_015228065.2 of Penaeus monodon. NCBI lineage: Eukaryota > Metazoa > Arthropoda > Malacostraca > Decapoda > Penaeidae > Penaeus > Penaeus monodon. The sequence continues at coordinate 7,465,292 of NC_051423.1, read as the reverse complement.
AGTTCAAAGAAATAATCTAGTCTCTAGGCAGTGAATACTTAAAGGATAAACAAATATAATCAGAGAAATACTGACCTGTAGCTGACAATATCATAAAACTTGTGAGCAACAAAGTTTTTAGGTTGGTTTAAAAGGTCATGTGGGAAGGCAGACATTGCCGATGGCACATGGCAAGGATTGCTACAAGAAAAATAAAAGACAATGATGAAATACTTAAATTCATTAACAGATAAAAATTATCATTATAATATATGTATTTTTTTATCAGCATAATAATCATTACTAAAATCATCATTAGTATATCCATTCTTCAGATAAAAATCGTCATTATAATAATGTTTAAAATTATCACCATAACAGTCATTATTAAAATTATTGTTACTGTAATCATTATTCATATAGAACTTAACCATCATGAAAGCTACTGGAATTATCACTTTTAGGATAGAATAATCATTATTACAAACATTTGTTGTTAAAAATAATGTTACCATCATAAACTTCACCTGAATTACCCTATCATAACTTCTTGTAATTATTGTAATTATTATCTTGTAAATATTATCATACAGTATAATTTTTTCTTACCTATCAAGATTGTTTGCCATGCTTTTTGGACTGAAGTTTTCAGCGTAGTAACGCATGCTTGTCGTGATGGAACCAGTGAACCTGCAATTATTCAGCATTGTTTGCCGTTTCTTATAAGTAAGTATTTCATGATCATTACAAAACACACATGGACGCAGACACGGACATATCCATATATAACTTAACAATCAGATCAAAAACAGGTATCTCTTTGAATGATAATCACTTCTTAAACATATTAAAATGAATGGTCACAAGCTTAATTAAATAATGGATAACAACTGATAAATAAGGGACAGTACTTACCAATAAATGCAGATATTATCCAAGATCTTGTCAATATCAATAGGAAAATGTTTGTGCAGAAGCCCCCCATCCACTTCTTTGTAATTATCTTTATGGGTCCAAGAACTGAATTTCTCCATTATATATGCAGCCAAACTAACAGGGTTTTGGTTCAGTGCTGCACCTGCAACAGTATGGAAACTCCCCTTAGGAAAAGTCAAATTAGGGAAGAAGATAAATGGATCAGAATGTATAAGATGTATGACAGTGATGTACGGAACAGAGAAGAGAGAGTGAAAACTGAGGAGACTGAGTAAGAGGA
>NC_051423.1:7445983-7448997 GCF_015228065.2 Penaeus monodon | reverse complement strand
CATCAAGGAAATAAATAAACGTTGGCGCAGACTTCACAGCACCAGAAGCTTGCTTGACAAATACTGCATGTAGTTTGGTCCCATCGCGTGCATACAGATACAAATTTTCTGCAGGAAGGCCCATGGATGAGGGGGGCTGGACCAGCACACGTGAATCTGGGGGAAAGTTGGGCCAGTACACCAGCTGATCACTGATCTGGTATACAATCCCTGCAAGAAATAGAAAATCCTGTATAAAAACAATTCATAAGCAATGAATCATATGATAAATACATACAATGAAATCAAAGAAACACTGAGAAAAACAACAACAAAAATTAAAAACTAGATAAAATTACCAAGTTTCATACCACAAATTACAAATTGGATAAGCAATGACTGTAATGCTAGTTGTTTTAATTCCTTGTTCCTCAGATATTGAGATAAAAATAACACTTTGGAAATGAAATGGTTATCCTCATTATCAAATAGACCATTATCTTCAGCTACCTTTTTATAGCACTTTGTGATTCAACATATAGATTCTATTTCATAAAACTGACCTCTTAAGTGTATGTTAATCTAAGGAATAAGCTGCTGTCAAAAAATGCATCTAATAATCTTTCTTTAATAAGTATTACAATGCCCAAGAACATTTTTTTCTTCAATAAAAGGAAAATTACACAAACACAAAGATACTTAGCAATCTTAATAAATCTGGAGTATGGCCAAAATCTTGTCATAATATCAATATTATGATTATGATACAATTGTTATCATTTCCTTAGAATCCTCAATTTATTAATCTTTATTTTCTCATTTTTTCCATAAATGTGCCCTGACTAACAAAGGATCTAGATACACTATCTTTATACAATAGCTTTCTTTATACAGTGACATGCAAATTACTATACTTTATCCAAGCTCAGGAAAGGAACATTCAGGAGTACTCCCACAAGCCTCTTCTGAGAAAAATATAAATAAATAGATAAAGTGGTGTAAAGAAATGAAAATATTATAAACAAGTTTTTTATTAAATTCACACATGTAAACATAACTATTAAGTATAAGCTGATTAGAATACTCCCAAGTCCAGAGTGAGTTGCCAGTTTTTCCTTTCCTGAGATTGGAAACAATATAACTTATCAAGGGGGAAAGCATATGGGGAAAACGTAAGGATATCTAGGAACAAAGATTTGAATTAACTTACCCACCACCATTTATTTCTAGGGCAAAGATATAATGGCTCTTATTATATCTTTACTGGACTAGTATACACCATGAGAAACCTAATTCTTACATGCATTAATTTCTTTTGTGGAGCAGGGAGAATACTAAGACCAACAAATTACTTCCATCCATGTTTTCCCCTAATATAGTTGAATGTATGAATAAGTGCTGCTGATGACATTTTTGTAATAACTGGTTCAGAAAAGAGGGAATAACAATATGATTTGCAAAGAACCTCACTTAACCCCATTACCAATGGGCATGGCAGGTACGTACATGCCATGACCACTGTGAGTTTATTTCATTAATTGTTTTTACACACAGATGGCTATACTTGTACTAAGTCACCAGTGAGCCAATTACGAGTACTGCTTGTCTTGTCCGTTTACCCTTTTGCTTGATTGACAAAAATATCCTACATTATCTGTTTTTGCTGTTGCTAATGTTTATAACATTATAGTAATTATAATGTTTATAATAAAAATGACCCCATTGATATTCATAGCATTAGTAAAGAATACATTTTTCCCACCAATTCACGGAGAGGTGAAATCAGGTAAGGTCTACTAATTGACTCCCTTGTGGCTAACCACTAGCAGACATTTCACAAAAAAATTTAATGAGCACAGCATTTTCCCCATTTATTATACATTTTCCCTGGCAGCATGTGATTAAGAACAGCTAGCCTACATATAAGAAAAGACAAATATAAATAATGGGCTTTTCATCTGAACAATGAACTGTAAGGAATAGAAATGTTAATCTAAAATATCAGTCCACCTGTTTCACCAAAATCTTAATCAGTCTTAGTATTATTCTTTTCTTAACATCTACAACCTTACAAAAACAAAACATGAACCTATACAATAATAATAATAATAATAATAATAATAATAATAATAATAATAATAATAATAATAATAATAATAACAATAATAACAACAACAACAACAATCATAATAATAATGATTATTATAATTGCAATAAAAAAAAGAAGAGTAACAGATGCACAGCATATATACCTGAGAATGCAATCAGTGTGAGGAGCAAGGCAAGACACCCTCCGTACAGCCAGAACAGGACGAAGATACCCAGCATCACCGCTGCTGAAGTGAACCAAAACTTCCGCATCACTATGAGCACAAGGCCTGCTACAAATTTTATCACAGCAAAGTCTGCCTTCTGCTTTGGGGTCATTTCCTCCTCGCAGTCATGGCTGTGGTGATGGTGGTGGTGTTGGTGGTGCTGGTGGTGGAGGCAGGCTCTTGGACGAGGAGGCGGGTTTGGCGGCAGGCAAGGCTGTCCGCTTTCAACATCACTCGAAGAAGCCATGATGATGGTCAGGGTTTTAAGTCAAGGAAAACCTTAATATATATACATATATATTTGTGTGGAAATATATATTATTTTTTTTTCTTTTCTTTTCTGTCTTTGTATTTTTTTTCTTCTTCAAAAAGTATTCCTATAGGCCATTGTCTTGTCCTTATCTCTTGACACAATCTACTTTGATCAAATTCCTCCCTAATCTGTATAACGGCTGAATATCTCTGAAGACTTTTTCCATCCCAGTGATTTACTGATGACACTTTCTTGTGATGTACATTTCTTTGTTCTTGGCAACTTGAGATGCCATGCCTGAAATAATTTAATAAAAATTATCTTGTATATAGTACTTATTAGACATCCAAGTCTTAACATCACACCAAAATAAAAGCATATCAGAAAAAACAATCATCCAAGAAATGTAACTTTGCTAATTTTTCAAATGCCACCCAATGACATCGAAAAATGATAAAAAACTGTAG
>NC_051423.1:7416588-7424088 GCF_015228065.2 Penaeus monodon | reverse complement strand
TATTATTATTATTATTAATTATTATTATTATTATATTATTATTATATTATCTATTATTACATTATTATGGTTATTATTAATTCATTTATCTATTCTTATTATTTATTATTATTATTATTATTATCAGTATTAGTTATATTTTATTATTATTGGTATTATAATTATTATTATTATCATTTTCCGCTTTTCTTCCTTTTTGTCTGTTTATTTTTTTTTTTTTTCATTATTCTTTTTTCGTTTTCTTTTTTCTTTTTCTTTTCTTTTTTCTTCTGTTTCTTGGTTTTCCTTCTTATATTTTCTTTACGTGCATCTTTTCTGTCTCCTAGAGGTTTCAATTCTTTAATACTTTTCTTCTTCAGTTTTTCATCTTTCATTTCCGCTTTTTTTTTTTTTTTCTTTCTTATCTTCTCATTTCTATTTCTGTCCTTGTTCTCTTTCTTCTCCCTGACGTTTTAATTACGGACTTCGTTTTTACATTCTATATTTTTTTCTTCTTTTTCCGTTTTTCATACTCATTCCTCTTCGTTTTCATCTTTCTATATTATATTTTTTTCATATTACCTTTCTGTTTCTGTTTCATTTCTCCAAACTCCTTTTCGTTTCCCACATTTCTGCATTATTTTTCGCCGTTTGCATTCTCTTTCCTCTTTCACCCCTATTTTCATTTTCCCTTTCTTTCTTCTCTCACTCTATATCCGTTTTGTTCTGATCCATTTCTTTTTTTACCTCCTCTCTCTCCTCTCTCTCTCTCTCTCTCTTCTCTCCTTCTCCTCTCTCTCTCTCCTCTCTCTCCTATCTCTATTATATATATATCATATATATATATATATCATATTTCTATATATATATTATATTATATATATATTATATTCATGGACATTATATCTGTCTGCTACAATCTATCTATATATCTGTGTCCTCTCATTACACTTTCTTATTCCAAAAATCTATTGAGATGATTATAAAATAATATCAAACACATATTATAATTACGATAAGAATAATGATGGTTATTAGTTACATTTAATATCAATCAACAAAATAAAAAAATTATATGACAATAACAATGTTCATGTTATCTATAACACATGCAATCCACTGTTTCTATTGGTACATTACGCCTTGTAGTTGTGCTGTGCAAAGAGAGTCAGTCTAGAAAACGTTCTATTAAAAAAGACTTATACTATAATTATTAACATCATTTTACAGATGTGTATACTTGAAAGATGAACATGAAATAATACTTATTGCTACTCTCTCTCATTATTTATCTAATATTTGACCCCGAAATTTTCTTTTGGGTGTGATATGTGTGGCCACGCGCCCGACTGTTATATATATGTTTCGAAAGGAAAGGAAGTATTAACTCGGCTATATTTTAAATGAAAATGTTCAAAAAAGGTAAGACTTGTTATTGTTCTTTCTCTGTCTTACACTTCTTCGTCTTCTTCTTCTCCTCTTCTTTCTTCTCTATATTTCTTCTCTATTATGTTATTATATTATTATTTATTATTCATTTATCATTATTATTTTATTCATTATTATACATTATTAATCTATTAGTATTATGTGACAGTAGCAGTACTAGTAAGTAGTTAGTAGTAGTTAGTGGAGTAGTAGTAGTAGTAGTAGCTAGTAGTATCATATCAGTAGATCAGTATTATTATTATTATATTAGTAGTAGGATTATCATTATTTTGATATGTATTAGTGTAATTATGGTATATTCTTTTATTAAGTCACTATGATTATTATATTACTTTATCATTATTATAATTTTCTTTCATCATTATTCTATTAGTAGAATTAGGTCACTACATACTATTTATACTACTGATCATCAATATCATTAGTCACGATAATGTTCATTGTTGATAATTATTAATCTACTATGATTATTTTATTATTTTTATTTATTTATCTTCCTTATTATTGGTCATTACCTAACATATATTATCATTATTGGTCAATTACTATTACTACCATTAACTATTATGCTATAATTATTATCACATTTCATACCATCATCTTCTCTCATTAATCATTAAACATCAACCCACATTACATCATAATTTTGCTTAATGTGTGTTCGTCGTCCGTCCGTACGTTACGTTCTGCATTTTACAATCTAACCCAAACTTTACATTGTTATAAAAGGTATTAATGAGACATGAATTACCTTTCACAATTACAGAGATGTATCTGACCGGGTTTTTCGATTTTATCTTCGTCAGAAATACATGATGTATACATCATGTATTTCTGACGCAAGATATAATCCGAAACGTTCAAATACATCTCTTGGTAGTCGAAGAATTCATTCCCCTACCTTTATGGTCAATGTGTAGAATACGGATTCACTAATTCCATGTTGTGATAGCCGTAAGAGGGAACACAGGACCTCTTCATTTTCGACACACCACACGCACGCAATCTATGTGATCCTATTCTGCTATTATCTACTTTATTATTACTCATTATCGATTAGATTATTATTTATTATTATTATTATTCATTATTATTATTATCATACATTCATTTTATCACCACTATATTTCCATTGATAATTATATCATTATTAAATCCTTTTCGTCTTTGAACGGCAAGTACACTGCGAGTGAAATAGTTCAGAACCATCAGTTAGTTATTCAGCTTTATTATTTACAACCACGACCTGTTCGCATGAAGGTTTAAATGGAAATGGTCAACGGTCTCAATACTCTCTAAAACTTTGTTATCATCATTATTACAAATATGTTATACTGTTTCGTTGTTTTCATCATTATCATATAATAATGATAGATGATGATAGTCATAATAATAATATCATTTTGTCACCCTTCGAACAGATATCAAATTACACTCCAGCTGAATTCACTGGTACGAAAGTAAGTTATGCACAATTATTAGTTTTACACGACTATAGAGGGGGGGGGGGAAGAATTTGTAATTGGGAGGGAAATTAAGGGAATTAATATGGAAGGAAGGGGACCCGTGTGTGAGAAAAATGGGAAGAAGAAGGCGGGGAGAGGGGAGAACGGGAGAGATACGGAGGAAGAAGTAGAAAGAGAAGGCTTAGAGGAAAAAATAGAGGATAAGGGAGGCTAGAGAAGACGTGGGAAAAAACAGACGGTGAATTATGAGAGGAAAAGAAGAGGGTTAAGGGAGCCTAGATGATGATAATGTATGTTATTATTATTATTATTAATACTACTACTACTACTACTACTACTAATACTACTACAGTTACTACTACTACTACTACATACTCCTACTACTTACTCAACTAATACTACTACGATTATTATCATTATCATATCGTTCTTCCTTATTCTTTTTATGGTTATTATTATATCATCTACATTATTGTCATTAGTAGAGAGAGGAGAGAGATGAGATAGAGACTGGTGATTTCGACTGTATGATGTCTTCGTGGACGAGAGATGCTAGATAGAGAGGGATTGAGAGTTGAGATTGGAGAGCGCGAGAGGAGAGATTGATGAGGACCGAGTGGTAGAGAGAGAGAGAGATTGATGATTTCCGGAGAGAAGAGACAGAGTAGAGAGAATGAGATGTGAGGAGAGTGAGAGAGAGAGAGACTGCTGTGAGACCGCGAGAAGATGGAGATTCGGGACAGATTGACGATCGTGAGGGATCAGATTCCCTTTGATCGGTGTAGAAATTGGAGAGAGAGATGTGATGAGAGCGAGAGGGGAGAGGAGAGGAAAGGAAGAGAGATAATAGAGAGAGAGACGACAGATAGATAGATAGATAGATGAGGAGGGGGGGGGAGGTGGGAAAGAAGAGAGTCGGAATAACATGGAAAGAAAAAGGGAATAATTAGTTAGTCAGCATAAAAAAAATAATTCATAGATTTTACAAACATGATTCTCAAAAAACAATTGGTTGAAAAAGGAATGCTTAACGAGTCGAAAAATGAGTGAGAAAATTTGTACAACACAAGAAATTAAAAAATTTTCCCCGAAAAAAATTCGAAAGTTTTTTCTTTTTAGTTTTTTTTTGTTCCCACCAGAAGACATACCAATTTGAAAAAGTGGAGAAAAAAAGTGATTAACTGCATCGTATAACATTTTTGCTTTTCGCAAAAAAAAAAAAAAAAGCACACAATCACAAAACAGAGATAGTTTTGTCATCTCAACATAGCTAAAAATATCCATTGTATAATCCCTGCTGCTAACGTTCCAATAGTACATTGATTCCCAATTGTAAACTCAGTAAATCAAACGTTTCACAATGTTAAATTCAGGGGGGGGTGACGAGAACATTTAGGAACCTCATTTCAAAGCATGAGTAGAAAAAAAATATAGGTTTGTTTAGATAAAGGGATATGACAACGTAAACAAAGGTGAGGGCAAAATTTCTTAATGGCAAAATTCCGGTGGCTTCATGTCTTAGCCGTACACGTTCCTTATACAGTAAAATTCTTTTGAATAATCAAATTTTACATTTATCTGAAGATTGTATGGAAGGTGTGGTTGTTTGGATTGAGAAAGAGAAAGAAAAAAAGGATCAATTTTAAATAAAGGAACGAGGTTTACAGTTCACAAACAAAAGAGAAATAAGAAGAGAAAAGGAAATAAAAGGCGGACGTACGTAATCGATTAAAGGGGAAACTGAAATCATTACAATTCGTTGTTAATCCAGTATGATGATAGCTGATACCAATCCTTTGTTAGAAACGACCAAAGGCAGCATGCAATCACAGGCTCTGTCCCAATGCCCAACCCCCGCCAGAACGAAATGCATCTCTCTACGAACCTAGGGTCCGGCCAAGCACCCTCCGCCAGTAGCATGCTCCCGATCTCCATTAGCGGAAGAATGAGTCCACTTGTCTGGATTTTATCTCGGCTTGGCCGGATGTTTTGCTGACCCACATATTTATCATTGTCTTGCGGGAAATCGTCCAGCATGAACGGGCCGGAGGGTGTGTAAGGGGGTGGGGGGGTGTCGGGGAGGGGGGGACTTTCCGTCGACACCAGCGATGGACCGCCAAGTGAAGTACTGAGGACATGTGCAAAAAATCGTTTTTCTGCCCTCCTTCCACCTGGAACGAGAATGTCAGAAAGAAATAAGGGAAAATTGTTGTAACAACATCCGCAAATACTCAAATTTCGCCAACAAATAGGGATTCCTAGCCGTGACATGTGCGGATGTAGCCCGACATGGAACTCGTGCTAAATTGGGGAAGAGAAGAGAATGTGAGTTTTTTTTCTTTTTAAACTTTCTTTTATGTCGCTGAACATGCAGCATGATAATCCACTTCGCGGAGAGGTTGAGCAAACTCGTCCTGTCCTTGCACGGGTTGGTTGCAGTGTGACGTCACTTACCACTCATGCATTAACAAAAGGACAGAGTCTCTCAACTGGCCTTTGCTTAACGTAGGAATTCAGAAACTGCCTCAACGAAGATCAGAAGAGAGAGAGAGAGATGACGAGAGAGAGAGGATATTGAGTGGAGACTTGAGTAGACTGAGAGAAGATGGAAGAGGAAATGGAGAGGAGAGAGATGTGAGAGGAGATAAGGATGTATGCGATGGACGTTTGCGAGAGAGAGAGAGGAAAGGAGGAGGAGGAGAGAGAGAGTGTGGGGGGGTTGGATGGTGAGGAAAGATATAAAGAAAAAACATGGAGGAGATATTATGAGCGATGAGCGCGAGAAAAGACAGACGAGAAGAGCGAGAGAGAGAATGAAAACAGACAAAGAGAGAGAGAGAGAGCGAATGAGTATCAGCAGTAAGAGAGGAAAGAGATAGAGAGAGCGAGAAAGACAGAGTTGTGAAAGACAGGTATAGCTAAAGATGAGAGAAGGGAAGAAATGAAGGACACACGACGACGACCGGTGGGTAACATAGCTAATGCAGAGAGTTGTAGGCTATTGTCCTGAGGTGTCCCTTCCTCATTCGTCTTGCATTTTGTAGTGTCCAGCGGGTCATATTTCTTAATGGATATCGGTTTCTTAAGGCCGCGGTGGCCGAGGTGGTAGGAGCATCGGACTCAAGACTGTCACGACGGCAATCACTGAGTTAGAGGGTTCAAGTCACCGGCCGGCGCGATTGTTCCCATTGGGTAAGGAACTTCACCTTCGATTGCCTACCTAGCCACTGGGTGGGCAAGCCAGCCCAAGTCAGTGCTGGCCCTCAAAGCCCTGGATTAGAATAGAGAGATTTATGATATACCTAAAAAGGTTAAACACCGGCCTCCCGTGGAAAGGAATTATGGGGACCCCTACCACGTACTCCACTCCAAGATCATCACAGCATGAAAACTACAATTAAGATCATGCTGTGATCCACGGCCGTCTCAAACATGAACATATAAACGTTGAAAAAAAAAAAATCTGGTTTTCTTGAGCTGATGTGATGCAGAAACTCTGTTTCGAGACATGTGGCGTCCTTCCAGCGACTTTAGCGACGATTTAGCGGACGTTAGGATAATAGGGGCACTATAAAGGCGTGATTTCTCTCGTAAGTTGAATGTGATTGCGGTGTGTCTCCTTGTGTATGTGTGTGTGTGTGTGTGTGTTTGTGTGTTTGTGTAAGTGTGTTGTGTGTGTGTGTGTGTGTGGGTGTGTCGTGGGTGTGTGTGGGTGGGTGTTCTCTGTGTGTTGGTGTGTGTATGTGTTGTGAATGATTTGAATGTGTGTGTGTGGTATATTATGTGTGTATGTGTGCAATAATAGTATATATATATAATATATTCTATATATTATAATATAATATATTATGGGGCCGCGGTGGCGAATGGTTAGAGTACGTTCGGATCAAGACTGTCACGACGGGCAATTGAGTTAGAGGGTTCGATGGTCACGGCCGGCGCGTTGTCCCTTGGCAAGGAACTTCGCCTGATTGCCTACCTAGCCATACTGGTAGCCAAGCCAGCCCAAGTCAAGTGCTGGTCCCAAGCCCGGATAAAATAATTAGAGAATGAATTACCTAGAAAGGGTTGAACACCGGCACTCTCCGTGGAAAGGAAACTGGTGGACTGATCTACCACGTATCCACTCCAGAGCATCAACCAACATGGAAAACTACAATTAAGTATCATGCTAAGTGACCGACTTGGCGGCCTCCATGGAGTACATGACCCTACCGTTGTAATAGAAAGAATAATATTATATTATATATATTATATATTATATATATATTATATTATAATATATGCATATCTATATCATATAGATATATTATATATATCTATATCTCTATATTATTATATATTTATATTATTATATATATAGCATATATATTTATATACTATTATATTATTTGATTATAATATTATTATTATATTATATATATACACACACATATTATTCACAATATAGACACACACACTATTATATACTATATACATTATTACCTATGTTTATCTATCTATCTATCTATAGATCTCCTCTCCTCTTCTCTATCTCTCTACTGCTCTTTCTCTCTCTCTTCTCTCTCTCTTTCTCTCTTTCTCTCTTGCTCATTCTTCTCTCTCT
>NC_051423.1:7411588-7414088 GCF_015228065.2 Penaeus monodon | reverse complement strand
TATATATATATATATATATATTTCTTGTATATGTATGTATATGTGCGTGTATGTGTATGTATTATAGTACTACAACATAGATATGTATATTCCCCATATGTGTCTATATATTATATAGTATATATATTTATTATATAATATTTACAACTATATATAATATTATATATCATATACAGAGCCACATATATACATTCAAAGACAACTATACATATTACTATATTTCCACATCTGATTATAAACTATCTATCACTTGTATATTATCCTTATACCGACCTACGATACCCCATATATATTTATTATATAGAGATATTATTACTACTATATGATATGCACATATACATACATAGACCATATATATATATGCTATATACATATATATCTATATATATATTATATTATATCCTATATATATATATACTAGTTATACTATAATCATGTCATTATATGTTATATTCATGATTAGTAGTGTGCATATATACTATAATATTATATACACACTCATATTACTATATCTCATATCATATCCTCATTATGAACTTACATCTATAATTATATCTATATTATAATCTACTATCTATATATCGTGAGGTTGCGTGTGCTCCTTTTTCTCCTGACTGTCGTCGTGCTCCAGTTGTTGCGCGCTGTGTATGTTATTATGATATATATGTGTCATATGATATTTTATAATAGTTTTATCTTTACTAATATATATACTATATTTTATATTTCTACTTACCTATTATATATATAACCACCTCCCTCATATCATACTACCATATATCCTTATATTACATATATATGTATGTCTGTATATATACATACACACACCATGAGTATAGAACACAACCATCTATATATAGTACCTTACTTATATCTATATATACTTATATATATTATATATTATAAATATATATATTGTGTGTGGTGTGGTGTGTGTGCCTTGTGTGTGGTTTTGTGTTCCTTTGTGTGTGTGTGTGGTGGTATCGCTTATATGTCCCTATTATATATGTGCATATATATTCCACCTATTACTCTATTACCTAGACCTTTTTATATATCCCTTTATTTCCTATATATCATTTGTTAGAGATAGAACATACGCAACACAATTACACATTATTACTTATTTATAATATATGCTATGTATGATTATATATACATACACACAAATACACACACAATTTATTTATTATTATATAATACTTATTATTACCACTAGATATTATTAGATGTATGCATACATATTATAGATATTACCCTTAGGTACTCCCTCTCTCTCTCTCCCTCCCTCTCTCTCTCTACAATAACTCTCTTTTTTCCCCAGCTCGTCTTATCCCTCCCTCTCTCTCTACTCTCTCCTCTCTCTTCCCCCAGACACTTAGCGCTACCCCCTCTCCTCTCTCCACTCTCTCATTTCTCCCTATCCTTTCTTTCTCCCACTTTTCGCTTTTTTTTGCTCTTAGACATCCAGCCCCTTCCTTTATAGCCTCTACTCCCCTCTCTTCTCATCTTCCTGTCCTCTCGTGCTTACACTTTTTATGATATTGTTTTTTCCTAGATACTTACGCCATCATCCGTTTTTTCTTCATCTCTAGTTCTTGTTTTCTCTCCTCTCTCCCTCTCCAACTCTCTGTTTTCTCTCGCTCTCTGCGTAACATGATGTTTCTCTCTCTAGCTCTCGTTGTTTCTCTTTCTCCTCTCTCTCTCTCTCCTCTCTCTTCTCTCTTTTCCCTCTATCTTCTTCTTCCTTTTTTTCTCTCTCTCCTTCCCTCCTCCCCTCTCCTTTCTCTTTCTCTATCTCTACCACTCCACTCTCTCTCTTTCTCTTTCTACTTCTCCTCTCTCTCTCTTCTACGTTCTCTCTAATATTCCTCTCTCTCTGTCCCTCCCTTCCCTCTAATTCTTCTGTCTCTGTCCTCTCTCTCTCTCTCTCTCGCTTATTCTCTCTCTCCTCTCTATCTCTCTCTACTCGCTATCTCTCTCTACTCTCTCTCTCTCTCTCTCTCTCAAAAACATTTATCTGATGCTGCCAGGGATGGCATATACTGAGAGGCCATTCTTATGGTGAGTTGAGTTTATTAATTGTCTTGACACATTGAAGACTCGGCAAATCATATATATGGCTCTAGAAGTACTTTGTAACCATTGAATTAGATAGTAGAACTAACTGTCTCACCTGATTACCATTTTCCTTGAGTTTAGGAAATGTGTTCTTTTATCTTATATTTCTCTCTCAATCTCTCTCTCTCTCTCTCTCTCTCTCTCTCTTCTCTCTCTCTCTCTCTCTCTCTCTCTCTCTCTCTCTCTCTCTCTCTCTCTCTCTCTCTCTCTCTCTCTCTCTCTCTCTCTCTCTCTCTCTCTCTGTCTCTTAATGTCAGTAACATTAAGATAATTATAATGTCTGTAATGATATCAGCATTGATATTGATAGCATTAGAAAAAAAAGAAAAGAAAAGAAAAGAAAAAATATGTAGAGAAACAATTTAACAAAAAAAATCTA
>NC_051423.1:7405966-7411488 GCF_015228065.2 Penaeus monodon | reverse complement strand
TAGTGAACACAACATTTTCCTGGTGGCATTGGGTTAAAGAAAGCATGTCTGTTTTCTCACCTAGCAATGTCTCCTTATTGCAGGTTAAGCAACGTGTATGAAATGTATCGATGGCTGCACGTGAACCTTCTCCTGTTAGAGTACCGAGGCTACGGCCTGAGTGAAGGCTCACCATCCGAAGAGGGCCTGTACCTAGATGCACAGGCGGCTATTAACTACCTCAAAACCAGATCTGATATAGACCAAAACAAGATTATAATATTTGGTAGATCCTTAGGTAAGTATGGATATTCAAGAGTGAGTAATTTTTGTGGGGGGGAGGGGGCTTACACATTGATGGGGAAACTAGGAAGGATGTTATGATTGGTTGATAAATTTGTTTTTTACTGATTGGATGTTTAACTGATATTGACTAGTAAGTTGAATATCAGTATTTGAATTGATAGACTAACTGATTAATTAGTGGACTGACTGGTTTAGCAATTAATGATTAACAGAGTGAGTGATCAACTAATTGGTTAAGAGGTTAGTTAACCCATTGGATCTGGTTGTGTCATGGCAGTCAAATCACAAAAAAAAATGGCCATTAGGCTTATGTGATTGGACACTCTTCCGGGTGGCTCTTGTAGGCTGTGCACATGCAAATTTCAGTGCAGGGACAAGACTCTATGCTGCCTATTTGCAAAGTTATTTACTCTTTTTAAGCATAAGCATTTTTATTTTTTTTCCATTTTGCAATGTCCATATTTGCCATATGATTGCATTATCCAGATGTAATAGTTTTTTTTTTCTTTGCACAGACTCCAATCATCTCTCTAGCTAGTTTACAACTCTGAAAAATAACAAAAAAACTATGTAACACTGTGTTATTGGTGTCATTTATTTATTTATTTATTTATTTAGTAATATTAAATTTTCTGTAATACAACCTGCATCACTACTCATGGTGCCAGGAATATAATGCTGAGCATGGAAATGGTATCCTCTCTGGAGCTTACAGACACGACATTCCACACTCATACATCAATGGGAATAATGCAAAATAAACCAAAATAAAGTAGGTTTGTGCACTTGTGGCACTTGTGTAGTCTTTTCCACCACCGAGGCCTTCAGCCAAAAAACTCTCAATAGCAGGTTTGCGTCACCCAGCCTACAGCTAGGTTTTCCCAGCATGTTCATGTCACCCGCCCCTCAACCCAGATTTTTTCATGATGTGATGGTCATGTCACCTGGATGCAAGAGGTTAATTAACTGCGAAGCCAACAGATTATCTGACTGATAGACTGACTGACTTCTTGATCAATTGGATGAAATAGACAGATAGATAGAGTGACAGACAGAAGTAGGCTGACATACAAAGAAAAAACAGGTAGAAAATCACAGGTAGATTAGTTGACAGATGGGCAGGTAGACCTACCCACCCAGGATGTGCCCTTAATATTATAGTTGTTTAAACAGATTTTAGATTATATTACTGCATATATTATGTTTATGACTACAAATCAAAACTCAAAAATAAAAAAATATTCTGAGATAATGAAAGACTTGCAATCATTGGCACCTCTTGTTTAACACACACAACGGTCATTTGGCTATTAGCACTAAGTAGAATCTTCTGGACTTCCCCAGGTGGTGCTGTAGCTGTAGATTGTGTTAGTAGGTCAGAAATCAGCAGTCGTGTTGCGGCCGTGATCCTAGAGAACACCTTCACTTCCATCCCGGACATGGCCAAGGTCCTCTTCTCTAACGTTAAGTTCCTGGCGAAGTTGCCTGAGTGGTGTCACAAGAATAAGGTAAGAGTTGTGGAAGGAATCATTGTTATTGACATTGCTGCCACCATTGTCATCTCAGTTAAACTATCAATTATCTTCAGTAGTAGCTGTCATCCTCATCATCTAACTCTTATCATCAATCACTATCATTGTCAGTATTGTTGGTTGGTTTGTGTGCTCAAAATAGGAAGAGGGCAGGGAGTTGTATGTTCGTGTCCCTCAAAGGATTTTTTTTTTTGGGGGGGGGAGGGGGAATGATTATCTATGTTGATGAAAAAACAAAAACTAATGAAAAGCTAGTACTTCCATGGAATTTTTCTTAATGATAGAAGTACTATCATGTGCTGCTACAATCCAAAAGCTCTAATGACTGGTCTCACCTGTCCACTTGGCTTACAGTACCTGTCAAAATACAAGATGTGTAGAGTGGTTGTGCCAACGTTATTCCTCTCAGGCCAGGCAGACTCGCTGGTACCTCCACGCATGATGATGGAGTTGTACCACTGTTGTGCATCACCGGCCAAACGTCTCATGCAGTTCACACAGGGCTCGCATAATGAAACCTGGAAGTGTCCTGGGTATTACCAGGTGTTGCTTCATTTCCTTGAGGAGGTAAGATGGAAGCTGATATAAGACTTAAATATCTTTTTAGGAGTTTCTATGCAAATTTGAGTATGTATGTACATACTATATTTGGAAGAACCTTTGTTTGTAGATGAATTTTTACATTTAGATACATGATAGAATTTTTTTTTCTTTCTTTCTTTTTTCTTTTCTTCTTCTGCAGTTAAAATTTGTTGTAATTATGATTTTTTGGAAAGGAACAGTTTATGCTAAATGGTGATATGAGTATCCCCTGAGAAATATACCATTCATAAACAGATTCAAAGAGAAAGAGAAAGAGAAAGTAGGAAAAAAGTTTCTAATTTCTAATCTACCTTGTCCCCTCACAGCTATTTCAGAGGACCACTCAGCCTCCTGTTCTCCTGCCCGGTGTTGTGTGTTTCTCGGAACCTCAGATTCTCTAGCATCCTTCAGGCCCCTTTATCATCATGTTGGTCACATAAGCTCTCATAAACATTACCCTCATTGGTTGCATGATTCATCTTCGCTAGAATGAAGCAGGGAAGAAGGTTTCATTTATGGAGGCTTTTATGTTAAAATACTGGAAATAGTAAATGGGACGAAGAGATGTATGCGCAGTGCGTGTTGACAGTGGTTCTTAGCCCGGTGATTAAGCTGTGGATGTAAACTATAAGAATTATTATAAGATGTTTATTTCTCTGTGTTTGTACTGACTCTTATGCAGTGTTAACATGCAACAGAAGTTAGCCTTTATTTCATTGAGATTGTAAAGGAAGAGAATTTTATCCCTTATGGCAAAGTTTACAATATGAATGAAAAATGGACTTTATTTTAGTTGCTGTAACAAAGGAAGAGCAACTTCGTTTTATCATTAGCTTTTCCTTTTTCTTTATTTTATTTATTTGGTCATTTCTTTATTTTCATAAATATAGATATATA
Organism: Penaeus monodon; assembly: GCF_015228065.2. Lineage (NCBI taxonomy): Eukaryota > Metazoa > Arthropoda > Malacostraca > Decapoda > Penaeidae > Penaeus > Penaeus monodon. Next base: position 7,408,192 of record NC_051423.1, on the reverse strand, counting down.
TGTTTATGTTTGGGATTTTTTTTCCTCCAAATTTTATCAAGAATGATCACACAATTTTATGCAAAGATATAATGCCTTGGAAACACATACAAGGAGAATGAATTATTGGTATTTTACTGGAAATTTATTCCATGTGACTCTACAGACTTGATATTCTATTTGTATTATCAAAAAGGAAGAAAATTTGTGGTGTTAACAGTTATATATGGCTTTCTAAATATCAACTCTCTTCTGTACACTGTATATTGTGGGTATGGTATATTCACAACGTACAAATTTTTCACCTCTTTAATTATTGTTATTTATTGAATGTCAATGAAAAATTTGTGAATCTTAATTGAAAATAGACATAAGCTGTGACTAGGTAAAAATAATTTATAGAAAAAGTTGGTAGAAGAAAAATTAAGAGTAAAAAACACCTGTTAACTTCTTGATTCAGAGTGAAGTGGACAATAAGTGTGAGGCATTAAGATTACTTCCATTTATGTATTTGCAGCATTATTTACTTGTGTTTTTGTATGTGTGTGATTTAGTAAGTTGTTGAATATGAATGTATAATTAGTGATTTATAGGATTAGGAACTTATTGGAATACATTTGATTATGAGTGTGAAAATTTTTCACAGCATGAAATAGTTATTACAGGTCTGATCATCATATTGAATTCATATATGACCAAAAATTATGTTAAACTGGTGTTTCTTGTTTTTGTTTTTATCATGGGTTGTATCCTGTTATTCACAATAATGGAATGCATACACATATTTTCTCTTCCTTTTTAGAGAGAGAAAGAGAGGATAGGAAAGAAAAAACAAGCTGCATTATATACCAGTACACCTTTTTCTCCTTTTTTTTTTCTCCATTTTAAGGAGTAAAGCCACACACACAATCTAGTATAATTTCATAAAATATAAGTTTCAAATTGTCCTAAAAAATAATGAATAAGTAGATTATTAACTTAATAACTCTATATTTTTTCAGTAAAACATTGATAACTTATACTTTCACTTCACTGGGCTTGGAGGTTGTAGGGTTTGTTCTTCAGTATCCTTTATGGTTAAATGATGAGCTAAGTGCCTATCAAACTAGTGCATTTTCTGCCAGTGTTAGTTGCCATCATGCCTCTAAAATCTAGCTCCTTCACAAACTTCTGTGGTTCTGGAGCACAGACCGTAGCTGATTTTTTTTTTTTTTTTTTTTTTTTTTTTTTTTATTATTATTATTTTTTTTTTTTTTCAAATGCAGTCTATATGGATGGCTGTTAGATAGACCTACAGATATTTGTGTATTGCACTTTGTTTTTGGCCATGTTAAGAATTTTAAAGCCATCATTCACTGGTTTTTATAAATTATGGCCTGCTATTAAAGAAATGAGAGGAAAATACCAGTTTCGCATCAATTTCTTTTTATTTGCCTAGCTGTTTAGTTTGGTACAGAGCAGGTCTCTAGTTTCCTTGAGAAAGTCTTTGCTCACTAATGCTGATGGTGTTGAAACCAGAAAGAAATGCACTGAATATGTGCTATGGAAGCCGCATACTATGTCATGGACAGAGGTTGGAGATCAGGGAACACAGAGAAAATGTTCTAGAGTGATAAGCACTTTCCTATAAAGCAGGGATAGGAAATTACTCCAGTATAGCAGTAATAGGAATGAGAACATGCAGACCAGAATAAAGAGTAGAAGTTATAGTTTAAATTGTAAAATTTTATTGGAGGACTTGGGCTTCACTGACTCTGATGTGCCTGTTAGTGCTAAATGATGCATTGTATGTGCACTGTGAGGTTTTAAAAGAATGTTATCATGTATATTCCATTGCACTTGTTCCCCAGCCAATAGAGATCAGCTAGAGTTCATGAGCTGTTGTGAGATATATGTATAAATGAATATACATAAAAGAAAGGAAGACAGATCATGAATATAAATATTGTTCACTGTGTATCTAATGTCTAGGGCCTGATACTCTCACACATGCCAAATAACTAATGTACCTTGAGTAGCTCCGTCCTAGTGTTAATAGCTGATACAGTATAGTAACACCCTCTGATCTTTTTGAAAAAAACAAAAACTTTAGATTTTCATACAATTTTTTGTATTCTTTAGTTTTGGTGGTTGTTGGAAACTATGTTGGAGTATTAGCTTGTTTGTTAATATGATTTTTGGTATCTGAATGTGTGATGACTTAATTGTAATACCTAAGCCTATAGTAATTGCTGTCAGAATATTAGG
>NC_051423.1:7398466-7400966 GCF_015228065.2 Penaeus monodon | reverse complement strand
GTTTCGTTATTTTGAACGGAAATAAAATGTGTATTTAATTTGCTGAAGTTCGTGAAGATCTTAAATGTAATTTAACTGGACGTATTTAGATTCAATCTAAAGCTTCTCACATAGTAAAATAAACAACATGAACAACAGAAAAATATAGATTTTTTTTTATGCAATGCAAATAATAAATATAATTCTAGTGGACTGAAACTAGTGAGGAAATTAAGCAAAATTAATATAAAATATCACTGTAGTGAAAGTATAACATTTGTTTTTAGTATTGTAAGGTATGTTAACTAAAATATTTAAATGTTTTTATGGTGCCAATAATTTACTCTGTCAAACCAGGACTTTTAGTTTTCTGGACAAAATAGGAGGTATGCAGACATATAAGGTATTGAGGAAACATGTATAAACAAAAATAAAATCATACACATAGTTGCCAAAGCCATTTAGTTAACTTTGAACTTTGCTAGACGTATCTCTTTAAATAGTTATTCATGTTGGAAAGAATAATGTGTACATACATGCATATTCTTGTGTAAAAAATGAAAAAAAAAAATGTAAAAAAAATAATAATAATAAAAAAGAAAGTGCCTTTCCATAAGTATTCATTGATGTTAATGGTTTCAGAGTCGATATCTATAGGGTAAATGATGTTAACTTTTAATAAAATATTCAATGTATTTTCTTCCAGAGTTTGCATTACCCTCGTACATATGATATAAAGAAAACAATGAATATGCACCTCAGAGAGAAATATACTAATGCATAAAATCTGCCCATTTATCTATTGCATGATTTTTATGACAATTGAATGTACTGTATTTATGCTATACTGCTATAGCCAAGTTCATAGTTTGTGGAACTGGTAATGTCATTAAAGATAATTTGACAGACTTGAATCAAATTGCATTAATTGCTGTCTACAAACAAGACATGGACTCACAATTTTTATTTTATTTATTTATTTTTTGTATTATCTGATATTATTAACACTGCTCTATTTTTTTTTTCAAATCAACAAAAAAATAAATCTGGTGACTTGCACAGCATACTGCTGAGCTATTCTACAACATCAAGTTGTTCATCTAATAATATTCAGAGGAAGTTTAGCTACCACTTGACACACGAACCTTACCAAACTCTATACATACTGATTTAGTGATATGACAGCAGACACATGTACTGTACAGGAAAGTATCTATGGAATGTCCATTACACATTCAAGAATTTTTTTCCCAATAAATCAACTTAATTAATCAAACTTGTGAAGGAAAAGCAAATAAAAAATTATGAAAAAAGGAAATGGAATGTAATTATTGTACCATTTCTTCTGAGAACACAAGAGGGACTCCCCAACAAGCAGATTCACATCCACATGTAACTAAAACACCAAGCAACAAAGTACAGATAACGCTAAAGTTCTCTCAAATCCTTCAAGTTCTTAAATCCTATTAGCAACTTTCAGCTTGTAAATAGCATGGTGTAAACCATATATATCATAACACCCAAAGCAAGTATTAAAACGGAGAGGATCATTGCAACACGGTTCTCTCCCCTCAAGCAACGCAGGTCTTTCTCGTGTCTTGAGAGGTGTGTCTTTATGTCCTTCACTTCTTGCTCTAAGCGTTTCTTTTCGTCATTGGGGTAGTAACGTCGTCTCAGCTTCGTCTCAATGAAATCCAATCTGTGGGAAAATATTTTATTAGAATATGGTTTTAAATGCAACCACACTGGGATGACACCCTTAGGTTGATATCTTGATGTTAAACAGAGCTTGACACTACACCAGACACATTATGGTGACCTTTTAATTACAACATACAATCTAACTATCCTAATAATGTTTACAATATGAAATGGCTGGAAAAAAGAGACAAGAATTCTCCAGCAATAACTGATCTCAACAAAGTAACAAACCTTTCATAACATTCTTTCAGCTCCCTGGATGTATCTTCCAGCTGACTCATGACAGAAGCATTACGACTAGCTGTTCCCGCACTTTCAACCATGGTGCTTCAACTGGTCTGAAAGAAGCAGACTTCAATAGTAAAGTGGTTGCAGGTAATAATGAAAACAACAGTGATAATAAATAGATAAAATGAAATTGAGTACTTTCTTTTTACTTCTTTATTAATTCATAATATTTATTGAAGTATATTTTCACCTAATGGACAAGAGGCCAAGTGTGCCACATTACCATTAGTTAGTTTGATTGTTACACAGTCAAATGTCCTATATGGTTGCTAATATTGTGTCTAAATACAGCCTTAAGATAAAGCTCATATCTAATCAGTTAATCCTGGAGTCAATACCAAAAATCTGATAACAAGGATTACAATACACATACCAAAATAAATTTACCTGTAATCACTTGTATCATATACATTATTACTATCAATTACATTTCTTCAACACAAATATGGTACTGTATTTTAAAAACCACATATATATATCCTGAGAATATCAAAAGAGAAAATATATAGGAGTAGGATGTTAAGGGCCTATC
>NC_051423.1:7388466-7390966 GCF_015228065.2 Penaeus monodon | reverse complement strand
TTTCAGGTTAAAGAAGTTGAAGACTCATTGAGATTAAACTTCAGAGCATAGTTTGAAGTGCTTCAGTTAACCTCAGAGAACATGGTAAGACTAATGCAGCAGTGGTTCCTTAGCAGTAAGTTTGATTATATTTGAAACTGTATTGGATATTCACTATAAACATTTAACTTTTTTTATATGATAGTTTGATATTAAAATATGTATTGGATAAGAATTCAGGGTGTTCATAAAGAAATATTGTCCATCTTTTGTATTCAATTTTATATATAAAGGTGTTTACTTATTTTTCTAAATATTTATAAAAAGAAAAGTGAAAATTTAGGATGTGATCTTTTGATATTGACATTGATATTGAGTTTCATTTGCTTTTTTTAAATATTGATGCGCACATGTGCACACTTACACACACTTACACACGCACATACACACATACTCACACACAGACACACATGCACACACGCACACGCTCACGCACACGCACATGCACATGCACACGCACACACACATACACAAATATATATATATATATATATATATATATATATATATATATATATATATATGTATGTATGTATATGTATATATATATATATTTTTTTATATATGTATGTATAACATATATATACTGTATTTACATATGTACATCCACATGCACACTCATGCACTCATAATCATGGTTACTCAGACATATATACTCAGAATATATGGTAATATCCCCTTCCAACCCACAGGAATGTAAGGTTTGCTTCTGTGATTATGATCAGGCTGACAGAAGACCAAGAGTACTGCCATGTGGTCACTTCTTCTGCTCTGTATGTGTGACAAGCCTCTTGAAGGAGGGTGCCCTCAAGTGCCCCATCTGCTGTTCCCAGCACAGCATTCCTGACATAATGCAAATCCCCATTGCTTATGATTTTGAAGAGTTGCTATCAAGCATAAACTTAGCTTCACCAGGGAAAAGAGAAGTGCCAGAACCCCAACAGGATATTGCAAGAGACCCAACCAAACTGAGAATAATGCAGTTGGCAGTCAGTAGTGGTACTTCAGATTGTACTCAGATGCAAACTCAACTCCGTACCTACAACACAACCTTGGATAACTTGATAATAGAACATGAGGAGCAAATTAAGAATCTCACAGAGATGATCCAGAGTCACATGAATGCACAGCAACTCCTGAAGAAGGAAAAGAGCAGGTTGACTGATCTTCAAGGACAAGGTGAACAACAGTACCTCATGTTACGGGAAGCAGCTGAAACTCTTCATACTAGTGACAAAGGAATGGATACAGATAGGGCCATCAGCAGTGCTGAACAGTGTCATGCTGTTACATTAGAGTGGATCAAACAGTGCAATGATACACTTCCAGATGTGAATGTCATCCAGCAGTCAGCTAAGGTGAGATCTATATTTTTACACAAGGATGTGTGTGTGTAGTATTTTTTTTTTTCTTTTATTAATGTCATATGGTCTGTGATATTATCATTGTGGTGTAAGTATGATGAATTCAGATATCCCAGATGGCAAAAATTCATGCTATGTCTGCTGTTATTTTAGTTTATTAATTGTTATAGCTCCATAAGTACTTAGTTACCAAAGAATTGATTATTAGTCCTGCACATCTGACCTGCTTACCCTTTTCCTTGCTTTTTGGAAGGATTCCTTTTTTTTTATTAGTATCTTAACATTATAAGAATCATAATGTCAAAAATAAGCTATCTGTGTGCAAATTGGTTAATATTTTAGTATGTCAGTCAATGCAGTATAGTATTACACTGTCTCCTGGTCATTATTTTAACTGTTCTTGATGAGGTTACTTTTTTGGCAGTTGCTGCATGCTACCAAAAGGACCATACAGTTAATGAACCAAGAAACGGATGCTGGTGTGCAGGATGTTGCAGCTTCTGTCAACAGAGTAGTCAATAGAACACATAATGCAACTATCCTTGAGAAGGTCAATAACATCATAGGCATAACAGGAGAAACTGTATCAGTAAGTAACCAGGTTCAACTTTTTTTCTTAACCCAATGCTGCCTGTCTCGCCCATTTACCCTTTTCCTTGATTTACGAAAGTATTTTATGTTATATTATTTTGCTTTTACTAAAGTTTATAACACTTTAGTAATTAAAATGTTTATAATAAAAATAACACCATCAATATTCATAGCATTAATGAAAAAAAAAATTTCCTGCCAATTCAAGGAGAGGTGAAATCAGGTAAGGTCACAAGGTCTACTAATTGACTCCCTTGTGGCTAAGCACTAGCAGAGCCATCTATGTGCAGAGACATTTCACAAAAAAATAAAAGATGATCACAGCATTTTCCCAGCGGCATTGGGTTCATTCTGTAATAATGCTAATTTATTTGTTTTAATAGGTAGTGAACTGACATTGTTATTATGAAGTTGAGAAATATAAAAGTTATTAATGAAATAATAACAGTGAGATAGTAAATATATTCAATACATAGTGAAAGTAATTCACCATCATAATGGTAATT
>NC_051423.1:7370966-7383466 GCF_015228065.2 Penaeus monodon | reverse complement strand
ATATATATATATATATATATATATATATAATATGCTATAACTAAACTGTAAATAAGTAAAATAAGGAATCTCAGGAAAAAAAAAATATAAAAAATAAATAAAATAAGGAATCAATAATAATAAAATAATAATAATAATAAAATAAAATAATAATAATACAATAAGAAATAAGGAAGGTAAAATAAGGAATCTCAGGAAAAAAAAAAATAACTGTACACATGTCCCAGGATAATAAAGGGAACAGAAGGATACTAAGTTTTAGGAATGTTATACTGGTTTTAAGTAAAGTAATGAGAAATGTTTTATTTTATTTTAGTGTTTTTATATTTCTATATTTGTTTTTTGTTCTTTTTAAGCAACACGTAATGTTCTGAAAAAAAAAGACAGCCATCTATCTGTAATAGAAAAAAATAGAAGCTTCAATATGAAAAGTAAAACTTATCAGTAAGTTTGGTTTAGAATAGTTGAGAAAATTCTATTTGAATGTACATAATGGTGTCTGTAATATGTAATGTTTAATTTACCAATTAATATATTTAAGCTTTAGTGGAATTTGTAACAGCCAAAAATTCTTTTAAGTTCCTTTATTAAGAATAGATAATGAATATCACAGGAAAAAAGCTAACTAATACAAGATGAAAAGAATGAAAAACAAGAAAAAATATGAAACAAATTATGGAATAGTGAACAAATGTTTATCACTTTAATTCTTAGGAATGGCTGTCAACTATGGCTAGAAACCACAATACTCAAGGTCTTTTTGGAGGCATCTGTTTCACATTTTTTGTGGTTGAATATTTGTCTGTTCTGGTGCTTTAGAAAGGCCTTGATCTTGCTGACAGCCATACCCATACGCTGGATGTGTTGTGTTAATGACTATATGCTTGCAGCACATTTTCCATGTAGGCCCCCACAGTCCCTTTCTTATTGTTGTCATTGGGGGGGACATAGGAGATGGAGACTGGGACCCAATGTAGGGGATCATCCCTAACTTGGACCTCAACCTTCGCCTCAACTAATTTTGCTTGGTCATTTCTTCTCGTTTCCTTTTCCTTCTCTTTTTCACCCCTTCTTCTATCCACTTATCTTAATTGTTAACTCATTTTTACCCTTTACGACTCATAATACTTTGTCATAATGCAGTGTGCCCTTTGATATCTGGCACATTTGTTTGTTTTGACCATTGACCATCCAGGAATCCCCAAAACATTGTCTTGTGAACCAAAATAATTAACTGCGGGCTTTGCCCCCAAACCCCATCCTATCACTATATTTTGAATATGCCACTTTTGACCTTAGATATTGATACAGCAGAAAACTTTTAATAAGTAAATAAATGAATAAATTTCCTTATAGGCTATGGAAAATCACATTACAAGTAATTGTAACTGTCTCTCATCTTGTGATCTGCACCATATTGTCCTTCATTATAGTTCATACAAGTGATGGCAGTATCACCATCTATTATGACCCCATGTATGCCAGGTGCTAAGGTCTACAGAAGTAAGGTCAATTCATTTCAACTTCCTTAGTAATCCATCTAATTTAGGTCCCTGTGGTTAAGGCTTCAGGTCAGGCCCGGGCCATCATTCTCACCCAAACTCCTGTTGCAGTAACATCTCCTGCATAATCTACCAATCTTATCTGATTCTGAGGTACAAATGCTATATAAAACTCCAGTAACTGGCTACAACAACATAGTTATAGGCTGTAACATAATATAATAATCAACCCTTAGGGAGTCCCATTTTCTCATTCTTTATGACTGAACATAGTAATCTGTCCTTAAAAAATTAAGTTTCGAAGTTACTTGACTGAGAAGCCACCTACATGCATATGTGTATAGTACTCTTAAGGATGGGTCTTCCACTTTAAGTCAGTGGTCTAATAATATCTTTTTCCATCCTAATTCTAAATTAATCACATGAACCCAAGATTTAAGATGTAGTCTTGTAATATTCTATGTTAACCATGAAAATAAGCCAAAGATGTGAAAATATATTCTATATTATTATGAGATATTAACTGATGGATAAAATATTCTAGATAAAGTGTAACTTTTATCTGTATCTACTTCACATTTTCAGGGAATACGTTTATGTAGATTGCATAACTTTACTTGGGAGATGGCCACCTTTAAGGAGTAGATCTTGAGGTGTCTGTAAGTCACAGTGATTGGTACCCCTAAGCAAAATCTGTCATTGACCCTGTAACTTGAACAGCCGTACCAATCATTCCATGCAGATAAAGCTCCCTGGTGCTCAAGGCCTTCGGGTAATGTTGGGAAAGGTTGCCCAATTGCTCTGTTAGCTCTTGTGTCATGCAGTCAATTTTTTTCCAATAATAATAAAAAAACGACATTATCAAAGCTTTCTGGTGGATTAAAGACTAAGACTAATGTTATTTTTATGTCTTCTTTTATAAAAGCTTTCTAAAGTAAATGCAAGGCTAATTTTATTTATATGTATTCTTCTGTAAACAAATGATATTTACTGTGCACCTTGCATGTATGTGAATAAGATTGACAACCATGCTAATAATATTGGTTATTAGGCACCACTCACTTGATTGAACACTGCCCAGTGGTCTTGCCCCTTTATCAGGCAAAGTCGGTTTCGCAGTACACATGAGGGTGCTGGTGTCTGGCAGGGTGTCTATCCATGCCCAGCAGCAAAGGGTCAAACTACCAGGCACACAGCCTTATATGTGATTTCAGTCAGCCATGGTTAGCAGTACTCCTTGGTTTACATATCAATTTTGCCCAAACAACGGACATGAATTGAGTGTCCTCTTCAGTGGATGGGGCCTTTGAATTAGATATGCGAGTAAATTTACTCATCAGAATGGTTATTATTATACTGTATACATGCACAAAAGATCAGTCCTTTCCCCAGCTTCAGTTAAAGTCCAAAACCAGCTGAATTATAGTTCATGAAGCAGTTGCGGAAGTGTGATCACCCAGTAAACATCATACTGGATACACACACACACACAAACACATGTACACACATGCATACAAACATACATACACAAATGCATTCACATACGTTCAAAAACTGTCTCTGTTTCTCTCTTGCCAATATAGCTATAACAATTATATCCCCATCTTTGTATATCTCTATATATCTAACAGGCTCAGTATCTCCAACTACCTCTACTTCTGCTTCACTGTGCATTTCTCTCTCTAATGTAGAGCCTGATATAAGCATTTGTAACTGAACTGAGAATCAAATTGCAAATAAAGTGCTTTCTTATTCATTAATTAATAAGGCAATCATTTAAACAGTTATCAGTTGGGGACATTGCTGGACCCATATTTTTTCTTTCCTAGCAGACTGTGTTCATTGCTGTACTAAAGCTTGTATTGCTGCAATGTGTCTCCCCCAACCCTTGCTTCTTCTTGTCGTGGGGGAGCTGAGGAGATGGAGACCGAGGCCCAATGTAGGTCACCCCTTCCTTGGACCTCAGCCGTGGCCTCAACTAATTTTGCAGGGTCTTTTCTTCTCCCTCTTTCCTTTTCTTTTTCTTCATTTCCTTCTTATGTCCACTTATCCAAATTGTTTACTCATATTTACCCTTTTTGCCACAGTACTTTACCATAATGCTGTGTAACCTTTGATGTCTGGTACATTTGTTTTGACCATTGACCATTCAGGAAATCCACAAACATTGCTTAAACAAACAAAAAAACTTTCTTACCTGGAAGCTTAGCCCAAGCCCCATTTTACTGCTATATTTTGAATATGCTGTTAATGACCTTAGATATTGATGTGGCAGAAATGTTCAATAAATGTATAATATTGCAACATGTGACAATCTCTACAAGACTGTAGTAATGGTGCTCTAACTGCATATAGTATCTGTACCATCCAGTTCAGTACCACATTTACATAACTACACCCCTTATTATGTGATGGTATTAGTATCATTTACTGAAAAATTTATGCTGCATCAACATCAAAGGTAATTAGCAGCATATTCAAAATACTGCGATAGGGTGGGGCAGATAAAGTATTGTGGCAAAAAGGGTAAAAATGAGTTAACAATTAGGATAAGTGGACAGAAGAAGAGAAGGAAAAGGAAATGGGAAAAAAAGACCATTCAAAGCAACCCTAACACCCATTTTCACCCCCAACCCTATCTACATTTTAACCCGAAGCTGATGGGCATGGCATGTATGTACATGCCCACTGTGAGTTTACTTTATTGTTTTTACACATAGATGGCTACACTTGTACTAAGTCACCAATGAGTCAATTACAAGGACTGCTTGTCTTGTCTGTTTACCCTTTCCTTGATTTCCAAAAATATTTTGTTATTGCTCTTACTAATATTAATAACATTATAGTACTTATACTGTCTATAATAAAAATAACACCATGATGTTTATAGCATTAGTAAAAAACAGTTTTTCCCGCCAATTCAAGGAAAGGTGAAATCGGGTAAGGTCACAAGGTCTACTAATTGACTCCTTTGTGGCTATGCACTTGCAGAGCCATCTATGTGCAGACATTAAAAAAAAAAAGAAATGAACACAGCATTTTCCCGACAACATTGAGTTAATGAGTTATTAACCCATTGCTGCTGCTGCTCACTCACACAGTGTCTTGATGTCTTGGGACCCCCCCCAGCAGCATTGGGTCAAGTGATCACAGCACTTGCTGCAGCTGCTTTTTTAGCCATTACTCAGGTGTCAGAACTCACACAGTGTCTTAATACAAGACAAAACTTTAGCATACAATAGTACCTATAATAGTCACGTAGATCTAAGACTTGCTGACAGCACATCCACTTTAAACAAACTTTCAGTTTATGACCATACAGTGATGTCTTATCCTCAGGTTTTGACCAAATTATTTATAACATGTCATATCTTTTACCGCCCGCCAAAGATCACTGGTCTAGACTTGAGATCTTGGTGCATACTGTAGTTATTGTACTGAATATAGCCATACTAGACACCACCTCTTGCACCTGCTTAGGTGCTGTATGAACAATAGAAGTATGCCTGCAAACAGTACACAAGGAAAAGTCCTGTAAGCACTACTTAATCATGCAGATGGGGCTTAAACATTGATTGATTTAATATATTTGGTATTTAATATATACTTGCAAGTAATCATTCATTCTTAACTATACACAGGTCTTCTCTAGTCCATTCATATAGTACTGTAAGTGATTCTCCAAATGACAAAATTATGCATCCTAGACTATTAAAATATTTTATAAATTGAAAATTGTGTATGTATATCCTAATAAAGGTTTATCCACTATTTGAAAATAATCCAGTTTTTGGTGATGAACTCCCCACAAGGGTTAGGATGGTTCCCTCTAGTATGAAAGTATTTTTCAGAATAAGCTTTGCCTTGAAAATGTGTGATCTAATTTATCACACTGCTAAAGAAGCTCACACACAGTGTATATCTACTGCAGTGTATACAGTATATCTGAATCCAAAGAGTAGGAATATAAAATAGGATTCAGTAAAGATGTCATAGCAAACCCCATGGTTGGTAGGTTCAGCTCAAACGCGCGGCAACATGCCCGAGCACGTGGAGCGGGATGTTCAGCTTAACTCAGCGGACTCCCGCGCCCACTGTTGGGCCACTGCCAGATATCACCAGAGTTTAATTGCTCTTACGAGATTTTTGATAACCAGGAATAATGGGTTAAAGTGTTGGGCATTACAAATAAAAAGACACAAAGGACAGAAGGACAGTATAATCTGCAAGATAATACTGTAATCACTCTTACTCTAATATCTATTTCAGGGCATGGTAAATCATACAACAAACATTTTGTTTACATCTTTATTAAATGATACGTATGTACTATAACGGATGCTCCCCTATGAGAAAACCAGGAAAAAAGTACTCACAATTTAGACTTCTTTTCCCTCTACCTACTTTTACTCCTCAAAGTACACACTGTTAAAGACCAATTAATAGTTTGGAGAGCATAAATACTTTTGAATATATGCATAGCTGAATTTACAACATACTATCAGATTCTTCCAGCCCAGTATCAAAACCAACTATTTTTTGTGATTCAAACCCCTATGTAATATTTTAATCCTAAAAGTATAAATCAATGAGCACATCATTTCAAAACATAGCTTACATTTCTAGTAAACATCCATGGTCAACATTTTTTGGAATGACTGAAAGTAGAAATCTTAACATTTATAAGTTCCTCACTTGTTCAATTATTGTTTAACAATAGAGAAAAAGAAAGATCGTCTGATAAAAAAAGAAGAAAAAAAAAAGAACATTGGAGAGAGAAACAGCCGATGAGATGATACATAATGATTCCAGAGGGGAGCATGGAGAGAAAAAAGTCAAGTGGTATCTGGGAAGGAGCAGCCCATCAACATGCAGTGTGATGTATATGGAGGCAGTGCATGGTTGTCTGGAACATGTGGGGGACCTTTTTTTATTTTCTTCTACCTTCTCTTTATTTGTATTATGCATAACAACCAATGATGGTTTGGTTGGGCTTTTGTGGTAACAATGTACTCTCTCCTCCACTCCTTTATTTACTGCATAGACAAATGAAAATTAAGACTTAACCAAGGTTATAAGTGAACTTCACAGACTAAATGGAAATCAAAATTAAGGACTCCTCTAGACTGCAGCTACAACCAACCATCTAAATGCACTGCTTCCAAGCCTACACACTTCTTAATTATTCAATGTATAAAAAGAAAACTAGGGTGCTCCACAATCCATTATAAGAGTTCCCATCCACTCATTTTGGGATAAACCAACACAGAGAAGATACACAAGAAAAAAATGGGTGGGCCTTCTCTGCTTATTACAAACCACTAGGACACAAATCACAATAGAAAAGGACATGAAGATCTATGGCTAAATACTAGATATGCCACCATATTGTGCTGTGGATAGTTTGCTCCTATGCTACACCATAGGAGGATTTTATACTCACTTGAAAAGGCATCTCCAGTCAAAAGTAATGTAAGCTTGCTCTACATTTGCAAACCTTTATTTACAAGTGTACAGAATTCAAGCTTACAAAACTTCCATTGAGTTAGGTATCACTCAACTTTACAGGCAAAGTAAGATGACACTGAATATGTAAACCCTAGTAAATACCTTGCCACACTAAACTGCACTGTACAAAGTAATTTCCATGGTTTACATTCCTGAATTTCCTACTTTGTACCTGCAATCTCAAATGCCACCTGCTAATCCAAACGCTACCTCAGTCGCATTCATTATTAACTAGTGGGAGTTAAATCAATATAGGTGGCATGTGAGTAAGTTAGAGAAAGTTGCAACAACAACAACCTAGCACTGCAACCAATTATGGTTTAACTTTTTTTTTATATATATATACCACGGCATGCACTTAAGTGGAGCATTTCTCATTAGCTTGCACACAACTGCAACGTGACTTATCACCATGATATTCAAATTAGCTGTGGACTGTTTAAATTTCTGGAAAAAAGACATACAACAAAAAAAATGATGGAACCAAAGATTTCAGTGCCTACCAAAAATTACATGCAAAGAGATCTACAAAAATTGTCTACAAAAAATCTTACCCTTTCATTAGTTTTGATATGGCCTAACATGTGAATTTGTTTACTTGCATGTTCAAACCCAGGTAGAGTATCACAGCTTACAACCACGTGTCACTTTAAAGGAAACACCTGCTTGTACAAAATCTATACCAATCTCAATCCAGACATAAAGTATTTGAAAATCCATGAGTTTATCTGCATTCAGTAGCCTTAATACTGATACGTTAAGAGTAATGATACACAAATTTTAAAAACTGGTTTGTAACAAAAGACACATAATGTGCAACCTCCTATACCATTTCTCTTAAGCCCACCACATGGCCCAACTAATTTATTGTACTCCTCCAATATCTCAGTAAATATTTTGAAAAATGTTATGCCTTATTTATTCTTGAAAACTTCACTCCTTTTTTCTTAGACTGTAATTAAAAAGCATTTTGTTTAATACTACAAGTACCAGAAGATCTTTCAAACTTATGGCAAGACAACTTTGATGTCCTACTGAAATAAGAATCTGGTTTCATCTATCAGTCAAAACTGAGACAAAAATGTTTCAGGAAATGATGTAACACTATTCAGTGTGATCTTCCAAGATAGTCTAATTGTCACATAAACTTTGTCTTGATAAATAGAGTTGAGTCAAGCAGTGAAGTGCAATTCATTTTGAATCTTGCAAGATTATTGATTACCAAGTAATCAGTACAATAGTTAGGTGATAAATTTCCTTTATTATCATCATTATAGTATACAACAAAATATGCTGCTTGAGACAGCAATAGTAAATTTCCAATTGAAAAAGGTTTTTGTCTTCAGAATCAACTCTCAATTTCCACAAGGTTCATCACTGTCCTGTCTCAACTGCCTGCATCTTCAAGCTACCACATAGCAAAATTTGTTTTTAAATTTAAAAAGAGGGCTTGCTTCATACATCTATTCCTTCTTACCAATATGCACATTAGGGAGAGCTTTCTTTTCCAGCTACCAGAATTTCCCCAAGAAAACTCGATGAATTAAAGACATCTAATCAAGAAGTAGGCACAATTGAGAACTAACCAACTGGATCAATTAAGCAATGGTCTAGGAACTTTAAACTAAAGGAAAAAAATCTAAAGGAGGAGATTTTGTAGCTGGAATTGGGGATCCCCCATTTCACAAGAGTAAAAGGGGAACAAAGCAAGCCACGGATATGACTCTAAGGCGAAGACACAGAAGTTTGTGGTTATTTTCAACTATATTGGGCCAAACAGCAACTACTACAGTAGGTCTGATGAATTTGAGATGTGAACAGCTAAAATGAGCCTTGATCCCACCTCTAACATAACTGGTTTCTATGTCCATGGAAAAAGTTACATTAAAAAGGTGATGAAGACTCACAGTTGCTTATCTCTCCTTGATAAGAGGCTACTAGACTGGTCTTAAACTGTGTTGTCACAAGGAACATTTCGCTTTAAGAAAACATGCTGTGGGTTCCTATGCTAGGACCAACAGTAAAGCTGAAATTTGCTTGTAACAACAAAGGTACATAGATGAATATCAGATACAGTAAATGCTCATATCTGGATAGTTGATTACGCATTATGAAATGAAGGTTTAAAAATTATAAATAAATGATCAGTAGTTATGTGCTAAAAGAAATAAAGAAAATAATATAGGAGACAGACTATACAATCAAAAGATGATGAATGATTTTGGT
The DNA here is from genome assembly GCF_015228065.2 of Penaeus monodon. Taxonomy (NCBI): domain Eukaryota; kingdom Metazoa; phylum Arthropoda; class Malacostraca; order Decapoda; family Penaeidae; genus Penaeus; species Penaeus monodon. Next base: position 7,374,230 of record NC_051423.1, on the reverse strand, counting down.
CAACAGGAAGGTCAAAAAATGATATTTCTTAAAAAGAATAAAAGAAACAACAATTTTCTTTTAAATGTCTTTGATGATGTTTTTACTATACCTACAAAATTAACAAATGACATTTAACAATAACAAAACAAGTCCCAGATCTCTACACAAGGGAAAAGTATAACAGTAGAGTTCCCTTTGGCAAGGGGCCAGACTTGCTGAGAGGGATTTTCTGAGGGATCGTCCCTGTTTTCGCACAGCTGGGGAAATATTATTACCTTTATATATGTATATATATGTATAACAAATTGTACATGCGTCTTACTAATGAAGTACTGTTTTTTGTAATTATTTGGAAGGCTGGATATATATAGGTATATATATAGAAATCTGGTTTTCTAAATAAAATCAACCAGTTTTTCTGCATGCCATTATCAAGTTACTGAAATTGGATCACAAGTATCAAGACTGGCACTGGTTTAACAAGTACTGAACACAACATCTGATTGGATATAGGATCTTTTAGGACTTCCAAAAAATTGGATAATAGGTTATACATGCTTTTTTCTTCTTCCTTAAAAGTTTTAAGCACATCATCCAAAAGATGTTAGCCTGGCCCGGGATGACTGCGCCTGAGGGAAAGGTATAGCTGTTTTCTCTCTGTTTATGCGTTCTTCAGCAGAGAGCCAGCCCTCTCGTTGGCCATATTCACTCTCACCGTGTTTGAATCCGCCTGAAATGGAAAGGGGTGTTTAAGCATGGTGGTATAGACATTGCATGTTAAAAGGTTCAGGTGTTTTATGCAACACTATTTGTGAGTCATCACTCAAAATATATATATACACATCTTTAAATCACTGTAGTTATATAACTCAATATGTTATTCTATTATTACACATTTTGTTTTCTCTTGTCAACCATTTTGCCAAGTGCTAATTCTACACTGTAGCAACAATAAGTCTAGCAATAGTGATCCTTTAAACAAATAATGTAAACCTGCAGAAAGCCTTCTTACAGCAGTGACACTAAAGTAGTTTACCCTTTATTAAATCCTCATACATACTTGCCTGCCTTAACACTTCAAAATAGCTAAATGCTAATTTCACCAGGAGCAACACAGTATATTTCAAAGTTATTTGGTTACCAAAGCAAATGTTTTACTATCTTAAAAGAAATCCTTTTGAAACTCTAATGTGCAGGGAAAATAATAGGAAGAAAATTAACACCACTATATTAATGAACAAAATTGTTTATAGTCCTGCAATGTTTGCTGACAAAATTCCTTTTCTTTGATAACTAATTATTAGGGGAAGAAAGAGATGCAACTCTTGTTTGTCACTTCTTGTTTCTTAGAATCATCTTTATTATCTATTCATATTCATAGATACAGCAATATTCTAAATACTTAGCAAAATATATTCTTCTTACAGCAAGGCAAATTGTACTTAGTCATTACTTCCTGTGCTGTTGTAGCTAGCAGTTAATAAAGGATCAACCATAGTTCATTCAAACACGTTGTCTACTGAAGATTTTTACTTTCCAAGGTATTACTGATGTGCACGGTTCCTTAGGAGCTGAATTTAAATTGGTCAATAGTTTTTTGTTTTTTTCATTTGTATATATTTGTCTTTTTTTAAAAGAATTTCAATGGCTTTCGTCCATTAAAATTTTATGTTCATATTATTCAAGGGCTTGATCTCATGAAGATAAAAATACATCAGTGAACAAGAAAACTTTACATATAACTTTTTATATTAAAAGAGAAATGGCATGTTAAACAAAGATAGCAACTGAACAAAAAATAGACAGAAACAAAAAAAGAAGGGAAGGGAAGGAGAAAAACAAGGAGTTTTTGACAAAAATAGGTAGAGTTTGTAAAGACCAATGTGCCTCGTGAGTGCAGTAGAAGGTCAACATGACTCACATTAATGTTTGCTCAGTAGGCTGTGTATTATATAATAATGTGTAATGTTGGTCACAGGCCTTCTAGAGGCTTTATTTAAGCTAGGAAAGAAATTACACCCAAAAAATTAGTGCTTAAGATAATAAATATGAGTGGAAGTGATGTCAATTATATTTTCTTCTCTTTTCTTTGTTTTCTGTAAATTCAGCCCCAAAATTTTGCATTCCAAGTGATTCTGTTTTAGTTACCAGTTGCTTCCACCAAACACAAAATTTAGCGGTGGTATATCTTAAAAAGTAACAAATAAATAAAAGGTAAATATTACCTTTGGTTCTAACTACTTCTCTATATACGTAAATTTTCTATAAGGTGTCTACAAAATGCAGCAAGTGATACACATTAAGGTGTGCGTTTTTTTAAATTACGAGTATGTGAACCATCAAATATAGAGCGACGTACAGCACTGTATAGTCTTACTACTACTATACTCTTTCTTGAACTGAGCTTTTATGAGAGCAACTGTAATGGCTTAAAATAATTTAAACAAAAAATATGAATTTACTTTCCTTGTTTAATTTTCTTTTTGCCACATATACAGCTAGCCTACACAAAATTACTAACTTGCAGTTAAATCTCAAATTAGAAAAAAAAAAAAAAAATTAGACCCAAACCATTGCCTCTTTTTTTTTTTTTGCTTTTTTTTTTTTTTTTTAAAGATCATGGGAAAACGAGGGTTTGAGGAATTAGCTCTTCATGAGTTTGCTTGCTTTCTCATTCGCTTCCGTAATATGACCCACGTTGGACGAACCCTAGAACAGAGAAGAGGGAAGGCGGAATATATGAGGTGTGGGATGATGATTGATGGTCAGTAGAGGCACGGAAATATACGTGGTTCTCGCAAAGTTATATTTTGGGTGGGTTTGTTGCTTTGATTTACACATATAACACTTTCTGCGTGTGTGTGTGTGTGAGTGAGTGTGAGTGTGAGTGTGAGTGAGTGTGTGTGAGTGTGAGTGTGAGTGTGTGAGTGTGAATGTGTGTGTGTGTGTGTGGGGGGGGGTGCATGTGTACAAGTGTGTGTGGTATGTATGTGTTTTTGTGGGTATGTGTTGGTATGTGAGGCATAGGTGTGGAATGTGTGGTGGTGTGTGTGTTGTTTGTGAATGTTTGTTTGCTGGACACCTGCAAAGAACTATGAAGAAACAGTGGCCACATCTTCAAACCTGTTACAAAAAAGTTTTACAAATGACAAACAGGGAAAAAAAAAAACACAGTAAAAGAGAATCAATTGTTAGTCATTTCAGAAACACCAATAAATAAAAAGAAATGCAGTTAGTCATCTGATCATACATCGGCCTAATAATGCCTACATTTCCCAAAGA
>NC_051423.1:7350966-7365966 GCF_015228065.2 Penaeus monodon | reverse complement strand
GATCCAGTTGCTCTGGGATTTGTGGTAAATTTCAGTCATGACTGCAGTTAGCAGAAGGGGTTTATCATAATATGCTATTTATGTATTGCAAAAAATCTGATCATAGTTAGAGAAGTTAGTATGCTGATCCTTTGAGGGGCTCTCACTTAGCAGGCAATAAACAATATATATACACATAAAAAAGAATCTTTACACAGTTTTCTATTCTACTAAAGACAGTCTTCAAAATTAAAAACTTTAGTAATGTATGTTCTAAAAAATAAAAAATAAAAAAATTACAAGAGCAGAATACATTGCAAGGAACTACAATTTATACAAGGATCAACAGGTAATGTACCACACACAATCTATGATATTACTCTATACTTACTGCCTTGGTCATCTAGTGCATTCAATGTCTTAATACCCGCATCTTGACTCTATAAGCAAGGGAAGGGCATATAAGCAAGCAAATCTGAACATGCATTAGAAGAAGAAACCAAAAATGGGAAAAAAAAAAAAAAAAAAAAAAAAAAATGTATACATATATAAATAATGAAAACAAAAGCCATGCATGGTGTGCATTACAAACTCTGTGTAATACTGGCAAAGACAAAGTAAAAGAAGCTTAAATAATAATAGTGATCTATCTCACCATTATAGGGGGTTAAAAATCCTACAATATAGCATTTCATCTCACAATTTTGCATATTACATTGATAAGCTATATTTAAAAATCCCTCAAAAAAGACTTTCTCTACTCTAAGATCAAACATGCTTCTTATCTACGTTTAAATGTGCCAATGATTTAAAAAAAACAACTTGTGTGGGTTAAGTGTAAAAAAAAAAAAAAAAAAAAAAAAAAAATTATATATATATATATATATATATATATATATATATAATATATATATATATATATATATATATATACATACATATATAAAATTAATAATTATACAAAAAATAAAAATAGGACAAAAAATAAGTAAAAATAAATAAATAAATAAATAAATAAAATCCAAATTCTGAGCGTACCTTTTTTTTAGGACAAAAATCCACTTCCCTTCCTTTATTGGTGCATGTGACCAGCTACAGCTATCATTATATATACAAACTCACTAGACACTTCCTTCCAAAGCTGTCTTGCTGGATATATTGTGAAACGTAAATAAGAAATGAGGGAGGGATGATAATCAAAAATCAACAAAATAAATAAACACACAAGCAGAGAAAATCTTAGTCCAACACAACCCAGCTTCGGAAACTCTGAAAAAGTGTTGCCGCCACATGGTTATAGAGTTAGAACTGTGCATGTTAAGTGCTCAGAAGCTAGCACAGGGCTCACCTAACAAGGGGAGCACACCTGTTAGGTGTCACAAACAAAAACAGGAAAGAACCCTTACCCCCTTGTGCGTCTAACATTATTAATGTTTTTGCACCGGCATCTTGACTCTATAAAAAAAGAAATGACAAACGAGAAAAGATCAAACGTTAATGCTCGAGATGCAGTCTATCCATTTTATGATGACTTATATATTATATATAAGGAAAGAATTAGGGTAATGAATGCTAAAAGAAAATATAAGGAAAATAACCAGCATCTCAGATGAGAATGTATAAAAAGGAAAAAGAAAAAAGAAGATAGATATGAAAATAAGAGATTGATATGAATGGAACTTATGAAAACTATGGAGAAAGCCAATAATCCAAAACAAATTTTTTCTTTAGAATTAAAGCTGTATTCTCAAAATACATATATACATTTGACAATTTCTAACTCTTTAGAAGAGTTATTCTGGCACTAGAGTATATAATTAAAATCAAATTATAATAAAACAATATCTAAACACAATCCATGCTCAAATATCTAGAAATAAATCATAAAAGCTCAACCTCAAATCCCTAAAGTATAAAAATACAACCAAGGCAACGGTTCTAACTAGAAAATACAACATGAATACAATACCATACAAAAGTGAGTGACAGTGTACTAGCATGCTAGAATCATCCTTGCTATAAAATCTTACCAGTAACCTGAGCCTCGAAACATGTACTAATATAAAACAAGAAGTCTTCTCTAAGTTTTGATCATTACTGATGCCCTTGGCTCAAAATTACTGCTAGATGTACTGAGAAAAAACTGACGGAAGACTGAATGAACTTTTCGCATTTGTCTCTGTGTATACTTACCGCCCTGATCGTCCAGAGCAACGAGGGTTCGGATACCAGCTTCCTTCGACTGTTAGCATGTAAGGAAGCATTCCCAATACTCAGACAACTTTTCAAAATGAATGTACAACTGGTATTGGTGATTGGACAAAATTCATTCAAACTGATAATAAATTAGCCCTACCAACACCACTAGACTGGTGTTCTAGCTGAATAAAAATCTGTTGTAGATTGTAACTTTCTTTCTGGTGGATAACTGGCAAACACAGGGCAACAGAGGCAATATTGGAAAAAATAAAAAGCAATATCCCTATTTTCTAACTCCTGAGAAGAAGAGACTTGTTATGACACAGAAAAATCTTTATACACAGGAGATACACTCATTACTTAACTCAAGTATTAATCTAACTGTTATTAATCTCCACACTATAAAACAAAAACTGCCACTACTCTATCTTCAGCACCAAGGATAACAGAGAACTGGTTAACAGCGGAAGAAATGTACCTCCTCGCATAGTGACAGCATACGCCGGGTTGACTCGAGGGTTTCATCTGTGCACTGGTTGGACTTAAACTGCAACTCCTGCAGCTCTGTCCTGGGTTCACCAGCGCCATCACCCATTGTCTCCTGCAAAATTGGGGGAATGTTGAATGATAATATTCACTGAGTAAAATAATTTGCCAGACTTAATTTCTTCTTGCCTTCTGGTCACCTGTTACAAGCTTTTTCTCTAGTGCTACTTATTTTTCTTATAAATACAAGGCTTTCGCTCGAGACAGTTTGTTTTATAATTACCTACTTATGCTAATTTCTTGGTAAAAAAAAATCCCGTGGATGCCCTCCATAACAGAATACTGTGAGCTCTGTATCCTAACAGTGAGAGTTACTTATGAAAATGTCCAATTGTGAGCTTAAATGTTAAAAAAGGGTGTGTAAAGTTCATATGATAAAGGAAAGGTCAAACTTATAAAATTTTGAAGAATTTCAATTTATCATACACAATAATCAATGAAAAAATACTGTTCTTTTAATAAGAAAATCTTGATATGAGTTTATGGTCATATAAATTTATAATCATGCAAATGATAAAAACAGTGCTGAGAATAATAAATCATGAAAATTCTCAAGTTTAATACTGAAATAAGAGCGTGGATATATATGAAACAATAAATGTGCACTGAATCATTATCTGACATATGGAGAGAATGCATGCTAAGGTTATCTCTGGTATCATGCACCTCTCACTTATAGACTTAACCCACTGTTGCTGGGGTGGCAATCCATACAAGTCGCATCCACTGTGATTTTAGTTCATTATTTTGCTGGCACACAGACGGCTCCATTGGGGCTTACTCAAAATGTAGTTGATTCTTAGTTCTACCTGATCTCCCCTGCTTACTCTTTTCTTTGATTTTCGATTTTTTTTTTCGTATTGCTATTGGTATTTATAACATTACAATCATCCCAATGTCAATAATAATAACAATAACAGTAATGATACTGAAAGCATTATAAAAAATGGAACTGTTATCCCAAAATTCAAAGAATGTAGATATCAGGTAGAGTCAGGTATACCTACTAATCAACTCCTTGGTAACTCAGTACTTAGGGCCATCTATGTGAAAACAAAAATCACAATAGAACTACAGTGGATTGTGCAGCTACCTGGCACCAATGGGTTAATAAATGATGAAAAAAAACATACATGTGCAAAAACTGAGGAAAAAACCTCATCATTCTTTAAAGAAATTTTAAAAGTAAAGTAAAAACGAATGAAAGGCCTTGTTCTTAATGATGATAAATATTATATATATTCTAGAAAAATATAAACTTTATACTAAACTATGAACAACACCTACAAAATTCTTTGCATCTTAATTTAAATTTGTAGAAAAAAAAAGTGCTCAAAGAAAAGATCAGAAAAGAAAAGAAATTTTATATATACATATATATATATATATATATATATATATATATATATATATATATATATATATATATATATATATATATATATATATATATATATATAAATATATATATACACAAATATATTTTCTCTTATCATTACTAATATTACTTTTGTCATTTATACGTCTGTATTCCCAGATTTAATATTAATGCTAAAGCAAAAATTATATCTACAGTGGTAATAATTGAAATAAAATCAAGTGTGATGATATTAGGATGTTAAAACCTGTATATTCCTATTCAGTTCAGCTGGGTTTCCACTGCATGATTCAGTCTGTATGTTCATGCATCCATGCGCATTTGTGAGAGAAGTACCTCCTTAAACTATTTGTATGAGAAGATATGGAATAAAAAAAATTACAATCACTGGAAAAATATAACCATCAATATTGCTGACTTTAGCTAGCATTGAGTAAGCATAGGCAAAAAAGGGAGATAAGAAAACCAAGCACACAATATAAAAATGATAATCATGGTCTTAAAATATAGCAACTGTGACATCCAAGGAAATAAAAAAATGTATATATATATTGTGTGATTAACCAACAGGATATGCTACAGTCTCTCTTGTAGCTATGCATATACATTATATAAAAAAGGATTATCTTGATGACATCATATACAATAATCCTAAAAGGTCTTGCAGGCTATAAGTTGCTCTACCTATCATAGCCAGATATCTAGCTCGGGAGCTAGGAAATATGGGTGGAAAATGGCACGCAGTGGCCCATCCTCGGCATTCTCACTGTCTGTCTCAATGAGGGATCCTTAACTCTATGGGTACATGCAACAAGTGATAATACATTTGGAATATACTAGATGCCAAGTAAAATCCCTAGGTTGGGTATATCTGTGAAGTGATATGTAATGCGAGGCAGATGTGATGTGAAATACTGTATCCTTAAACAAAAAAGAAGTGAGGAAGATATAGATGATGAAAAAGCAAAATGAAAAACAGAAAAAACACCAATCAAACAATTTCCCAAATGCCTAGGAGTTTTACTTGGTGTCTAGCACAAAAGCAGGCATGAGAGAAAGAAGGGAAAGAAATGCCCACGATGCGACTGGAATCATCTGTAGCTGGGCGCCCGGGCGACTGAACTCACCGTAGGCATGTTGTCTTGTTCCTGTGATGAGAGGAGGGAATAGGTGGAAGGGCAGGGGAAGAAATGGGAAGGGGAAGAAAGAATGCATGAAGTTAATCATGTTTTAATTTAATATGGCAAGACCACTGTATTAAAATCATTGAAATACCACCATTAGTTTTTACACAAATCATCTTTCAATAGTTACACATAAAAAAAAACATTTTCAGTTATAGTGTTGGTGCTGTTTTTGTGCAAGATGAGAAAGACATGAGAATAAACCTAACAAGAAATTCAATTTATATGCTTCAAATATTGAGCTTCATTTGGTGTGTGTGTGTATTCATGTACATAAATAATTATAAACATGTAAACAAGTGTGTGTAAACATATACATATACATACTGATATACACATAAGCATATGCATGTATGTATCATGACAAATGCATATACATTATATATATATATATATATATATATATATATATATATATATATATATATATATATATATATATATATATATATATATATATGTATATGTATATTAACACACAAAATCATGGTAATTCTATACCTGCTCTTCATACAATAGCTTCTAAAATAACTAGAAACAATGCAAGAAGCAGTTTAATAGATTAAAAACCTGGTTCTTGTGTCTAAACTGCAAGTTCAGTAGCATACTTCATCTTCTCCCAAATGCAGCATTTCACTACATGCAAGCCATTTGAGACTGCATTCAACTTGTTTGCGATTCAAAATGGACAAAAAACATCACAGTATAATCCTTAATACCTGTACAGTATAAAGTTCTAAAGTCTGAAGGCATGGCATGATATTATGAATTACAACACTGCATCCTTGAGACTTGGAACAGAACTCAGCTATGAAGCCTGCAGGTAGTAGTATCCCTATGTGGTATCCTATGTATTATATCTGGCAGCTAGTACAGTCGAACTCCAATGCACTGGCAATCTCACTATAAAATTCTTATGTGTATAAGTATAGAGGCTATAAAAAAGACATACCAGTACATATATACATATGTAAACAAAAAACAAAAAATAAATGTACTGTATATATAAATACATACACATTATATTAATTCATCATTAAGGTAAATAGCAGACTAAATGGAGCATATCAGATCTCATCTAGGTCATGATGCTATTATGGGTAAGTGGGGAAAAACAAGACATATGGGAGGCAGAAGGGGTTCTATCCTAGGGGAAGGTGTCCTTTGTGGGTATCAATGCAACATGGGCACTTAACCATCTTAGGCATTCTTGCGGTTGTCTCCTGACGATCCTGCCTCTGCTCAGGTTATACTGTACTTGGGTTTTATTGAAGAAAGAAAAGTATTATAGTGCTTCAAAAATATTTTAAAAATTAAGGGTGAAGGTGAAAAAAGAAAGATAGAAAGAAAAAAAATCGGTATTAACATTAAAAACAACTAAAAAGGACCATTATTTCTTTAAATAAAATTATGCTGAGGCTTTAGGTTTCCCCATTTTATATGAAACCTCTAAACAATATAATCACTTTTTAATATGTAATAGTATGCAAATAACTATAAGGCTAATACATCACAGCCATGTAAACAATATGAACATTAATGCCTAAAACTGTTCCTTAACCCAATGCCGCCAGGAACAAGTAATGTTCCTCGTAGTTTTGTTCTATGAAATGTGTTTACACAGATGGTTCCACAAGAGGACAACCACCAAAGAGTCAATTAGTAAACCCATGTGACCATACCCAATTTCTCCTTTCCTTGAGTTTTAAGGACTTTTTTTCTGACTACTGGTATTGTTGCTGTTATTATCATTGACATTATCATTACTCTAATATCAACAATACTAATAGCTATATAAAATAGGAAAAAAATATTCCCAAAAATCAAGGAAAAGGGTTATTTGGGATAGGTAGGACTTGCAATTGAGTCCTTGGTGACTAAGACTTGTTGAGCCATATATGTGTAAACACAACTAATAGACTAATCTCACAGTGGGCATGGCATGGATGTACATGCCATTCCCAGTGGCACTGGATTAATGACAAATCTTTATTAAACTCATATGGCACACAAAACACATGCCTTTAAGAGCTTCATTCTGATTCTTATGAAATGCATTTGAAAAGATAATTGAATAAATCATACTTATCACAAAAATAATAATCATATCAAGAACATAACCCAACCTGAACAACAAGCAATCAAATGTAGGCCAACACCCAACAGAATAACCTATATAGCAGACACACACAAAAATAAATAAATAAATAAAATGAATATGTATTTTTTTTAAATAAAATAAAAAATAAAAGACAATTCCCAAGCAGAGATCCTCTTTTTGCACAACCAGAAGTATCCCTGACAAGGGCAGAACTACCAAGAGGCCATCTCATGTCAACACCTCCACAATGCATGCAAATTGCAAAGACCGTCCGCTCCACAGTTTTCAGGTCCATTTCCGAGACACTTTATGTGGAGTCTGGCTTGCCAAATTAACCACTTTCCCATCTCTCCTGTAGTGTGAGTGAGATTGGTCACATACCCGTAAAAGTAAAATAGTTGTGATAATACCAGCCAGTTCTCACTGTTATAGTGGAGTTCCATTGGCTTCTACATGCAAAATATGTCAAAATCATTTCATATTTGTTTGGTTGTATACATGTTAAATCCAACATCTTTTTAGGTAAAATAGAGAAAAACAATCAAAGGCTAGGATCAAAAACTGTGTAAAAAACTACACAGTTAAGGTTCAGAGATCATACTTGTCACAACAGCATGTGGCTAACTGAACTAAATTATCTTAAATTTTTCCTTGGTATCCTTTTACCCAATGTTAAAATTTATATCTTGCAATTACATCTAATCTTCACCTGCACAATTATGTAGGGACAAGTATTCAAGACGAAAAAACAAAAACAAAAAACAAAAAACTTTTGACTGATACTTTGAAAAAGTAAAAGAAAAGAAAAGCTTGCATATCAAAACCCACTGGCAAGATAAGTAGAAAATATTTTGATCAAAGCAAACTGCATCATGACATCCAAACTATAGAAGATCCGAGTTAGAATAATTAATATTTTTAAAAATTAGAATTTTACATTTTATCAAGCTGCATGGGGAAGAAAAGGGGTGGGGAAGGGGAGGGGAAGGTTTACAATTAGCATGGTACCATCTCTTTTAAGATACAGAAACAGTAAGACGGTACAATACTTGCATATCCTGAACAAATAATAGACATAATTAAATGCCTTACACATCTAAATATTTAGGAGCAAACAATGCAGGGAAGACACCCATGGACACAAAGGAAAAGGTACGGTTATTATAGCTTAGTTAGGGAGTATATTTAGCAAAGAAGGAACTGCATTTCTATATTCTTTTTCTCCAAAGCAAATGTATGCACGGGAAAAAAAAGAACAAGAGGAAACAAAAAGGTATAGATGTTGAAGCTCCAATGGGGAAGGTAGTAGTTTATTCATCTGTAATTATGCAAAAATATGGGAAGAGGGAAAGGGGGGGGGGGGCTGTAAGAAATACTATAAGCAGGAAAACACTTGAGAGTATTATGGAAACAAAGATATAAACTGTGGCATCACTGAAGAAATCAAACATGTCCTCATCAATGTGTTGTGATCCATGAAACACCTTCATAACATGTCAAATGTAGTAGTTTATGTGCATATGTCCCTTTGTGCACATACATATTAGTGCATACTCATATATACACACATGTATACACTTATGCTTATACTTACACACGCACGCACATGTGCACAGACACGCACGCACTTGTGCACAGACACGCACGCACTTGTGCACAGACACGCACGCACTTGTGCACAGACACGCACGCACTTGTGCACAGACACGCACGCACGTGTGCACAGACACGCACACACGTGTGCAGACACACGTGTGCACAGGCATGCACGCACACACGTGTGCACAGGCATGCACGCACACACGTGTGCACAGGCATGCACGCACACACGTGTGCACAGGCATGCACGCACACACGTGTGCACAGGCATGCACGCACACACATGTGCACAGGCATGCACGCACACACATGTGCACAGGCATGCACGCACACACATGTGCACAGGCATGCACGCACACACATGTGCACAGGCATGCACGCACACACATGTGCACAGGCATGCACGCACACACATGTGCACAGGCATGCACGCACACACATGTGCACAGGCATGCACGCACACACATGTGCACAGGCATGCACGCACACACATGTGCACAGACACGCACGCACACACATGTGCACAGACACGCACGCAAATGTACACAGACACGCACGCACATGTGCACAGATACGCACACAGGGACATACAGTACAATTTATTAAAATTTAGAGCACATATAAATTTATATATCCAATCTGAGACAAACAATAAAATAGGAAATAGGTGTTTCAAAGACTTGAAAAAGCAGGCATATATCAGTTGCTATAAAACCTTACCGGCATCTTCTGTTCACGTCAGAAAAAAATGGAAAACATTACGTGTTGTTAATAAAACACAGGAAAGGCACATGGAACAAACATGCACACAATTAGCGTACAATGTTACGATATCCAAATCAATGGCACATAGATCCAAGGCGAGGCATAATCATAAACAAAGAGTGCATCTGAACCTAATCATGGGCTTTTTTTTCTAATCTTGTGACAAGGCTAAACCAAAAATTAATTCTCTCTCTCATACCAATCTTCAAATGGGGGAGGGGGAGGGAGAGGTTTAGCATGACATAAAGGAGGGATGATTGGTAGGTCGGTAGATATGTAAACAGGAAGGAAGGAAGGAAGGAGGGAAGGAAGGGAGGGAAGGGAGGGAGACAGAGGGGGAGGGAGGGAGACAGAGGGGGAGAGAGGGAGAGAAAGGGGGAGGGAGGAAGAGAAAGGGGGAGGGAGAGCTTAGTATGAAAAGGAGGGAAGGTAGGTAGATATATAAGCAGGCAGGCAGGCAGGCAGGCAGGGAGGGAGGGAGACAGAGGGGGAGGGAGGGTAAAGATAGAGGAGAGAGGAGGACAGAGGAGGAGAGAGGAAAAGAAATGGGGAAGGAGAGGTTAGTTTGAAAAGGAGGGATGATAAGTAGGTAGGTAGTAGGTAGATATATAAGCAGGCAGGCAGGAACGAAGGAATTAAGGGAGTCTGAGGGGAAGGAACGGAGACAGAGGGGGAGGGAGAGGTTAATATGAAAGGGAGGAGGGCTGACAGGTAAGTAGATATGTAAGAAGGATGGACGTAAAGAAGGAAGGGAGTAGTGGAAGAAGCAGGAGAGAAAGAGGAAAAAGAGAAAGAGTGAGAGAGACTTAATTATTAGTGAAATGAACCTTCAAATATGATTATGCTCTGCAGACGGACTACAGGAAATCAAAAAGTGCCACGACTACAATATGGTGCTTACTTTTACTTAACTCTACAAAATCATAACGGAAAAGAAATTCGTTACCTAGCAAATGGTAGCTATCACAAATACATATTGAACAGAACGTAATTCAACCACTGTCAATAACAAGCTGAACCAAAGTTAAAATTGTACGTTCAACACACAAAATACTCCATTTTCTTTTAATTGATTAATTTATGACATGCAACTTGAAGTTATAATCCAAACATCTTTTAATTAAAAGGGTTAGGCTTCTTTTTTTTTTTCTTTTAGTGGCTGTTATATGGTAAGACAGAACTAAGGAAGGGGAGGAAAATATTAACTTCCTCTGTATATAATGTCTTTGATTACTGGAATTAAAAATATATAATACCCATATATATATATATATATATATATATATATATATATATATATATATATATATATATATATATATATATATATATATAAACATACGGATTCCTTGCAATACCTTGCCGTTGTACTTCATATTTACCTTTGGGAAAAGTAAATTCGGTTATAAACAATGGACAAACTGGAAATTGGATTCAACTGTATTGCATATCCTTTAACAATAATATGGAAAAATAATCAGATTCATTGGCGAACAACGATGTTTTTTTTATTCCACTAGAAGATACGCTTCTCGTTTTCTTTCCACCTTTTGGAACCATGCGAAAGCGCAGACCAAAACAAACCTGCGTAATTTTCGCCTTCAGACAAACGCTAACGTGTACACCTCAAAATGCTCAAGCTGACCCGAAAATGATAAAACTGATAAAAAAAAAGAATGCTATCAACGAACCTTCTTTTCTTGTCGAGAGAAACGGACTGTAACAGTACTCTCGTTTCCCTTGCAACCTCTGTCTTATCGACGTCGGAGAGCCTGTTTCGTAAGGAAGTGGGACCTTTGGGATACAGGAAGAGTGAACCGCCAAAATGCTGTACCCAGAGAAGGCCACTCGGCATACAGGCACAAAACAGATACCCCCACATACTTTTCATTATGCATACGATATACGCGTATAGACAGATACGAGCACACATACATATAATGTACAAATGGATGTAAATGCAAGAACAAAGGAAACTGAAAGGGGGAGGGGGGAAAGAGGAGAAAGGGAGAGGGAGAGGGAGAGGGAGAGGGAGAGGGAGAGAGCGAGAGAGAGAGAGAAAGAGAGAGCGAGAGAAAGAGCGAGCGAGAGAGAGAAAGAGAGAGCGAGAGAGAGAGAAAGAGAGAGCGAGAGAAAGAGAGAGAGAGAGAGAGAGAGCGAGAGAAAGAGAGAGCGAGAGAAAGAGAGAGCGAGAGAGAAGAGAGAGAGAGAGAGAGAGAGAGAGAGAGAGAGAGAGAGAGAGAGAGAGAGAGAAAGTGCTCTAGGCTAACACTACGAGGGCGGCTGCAAGCTGAACCACACTTCGGTATATCGACCTGGCAAGGGAAATCCACGCTGTGTTCTCCCCCTCTCCCCTCGTCTGCCACGCAGCCCGCCAACCAGTGCCAACGTCTCACTTTGTTGACGGTATTGCTGCTTGCGTTACCAACCGAAATGCGCCAGAGAGAAAGAGAAACAGAAAGGGAAAGAAAAGGAGAAAGGGGGAGGAGAGGGGGGGGGAGGGAGGGAGAGTGGGAAAGACAGAGAGAGAAAGAAAGAGAGAGACAGAGTGGGGAGTTGGGGATTGAGTGAGACAAAAGGAAACAAAGAGAAAGAAAACAAAGAGAAAGAAAACAAAAACAAAAGAGAGAAAGAGAAAGAGCGAGGAAACAAGAGAGAGAAAATGAAGGTCACTAGGGGAGAGGGGCAAGCTCATTTGACCTAACAAGAGGGCCGCACAACATACACAATCGATACCCCCCCCCCCTCACACAGTGCCAAACAAACGAAGATACAAAACGGCCCCCAGACCGTACGTACACATGACATGGCGGTGGGAATACAGTCGCTTCAAGTGCCAGCATACTAACGTTACGATATGCAGCATACTTTTACAAGTTGCTATATTTACCCAATGCCGTTTTATTATTCCTCAAACAGCATCATTGCCCAACCACCACTTGGGTTGGTGTCAGTAGAAACAGTACATGTATTCTTCTTATTATTATCATTATCATCATCGTTATCAGTAGTAGTAGTAGCAGTAGTAATAGTATTTGTAGTAGGCGTTGTAGTAGTAGTCTCCGTCGTAGCAGCAGTAGTAGTGTTAGTGGTGGTAGTAGCAGTATGGTAGTACGGTAGTAGTAGTAGTATTAACATCAACATCAACATCAATATCAAGAGTAATAGCAATAGTCGTAGTAGTCGTAGTAGGAATAACAGTAGTAATAACAGTAGTAGCAGTAGTAGTAGTAATAATAATAATCAGTAGTAGTAGTAATAATAATAATCAGTAGTAATAATAATAATAATTAGCAGTAGTAGTAGTAATAATTAATAGTAGTAACAGTAATAGCAATAGTAGTGGTAGCAGTAGTAGTAGTAGTAATAGTAGTAGGAGTCGTAGTAGTAGTAGTAATAGTAGGAACTGTAGTAGTAGTAGTAATAGTAGGAGTCGTAGTAGTAGTAGTAATAGTAGGAGTCGTAGTAGTAGTAGTAATAGTAGGAGTGGTAGTAGTAGTAGTAGTAGTCGTCGTCATAGTAGTAGTAGTAATAGTAGTAGGAGTCGTAGTAGTAGTAGTAATAGTAAGAGTCGTAGTAGTTGTAGTAGTAGTAGTAGTAGTAACAGCAGTCGTAGCAACAACTGTTGTTGTTGCTGACTTAATACTGGACTAGAACTACGAAAGCTCAACCACGGAAGCGCCGAGAACCTCACACCCAGAGACCCCATTTCCCCCGAATCTTTCAAGCAAAGCGCCCCCGGCCACATACTGCTCCCTGCACGTCACATGCTATGTTGTGAGAAGTGAGAAGAGGGAAGGGGAAGGGGGAAGGGGAAGAGGGAAGGGGAAGGGGGAAGAGGGAAGGGGAAGGGGGAAGGGGAAGGGATGAGGATGGGAAATAGGGGGGAGGTGGGGGACGGGGAAACGGGACAAACTGAATGAGGGAGAGGGAGAGGGAGAGGAAATAAGGGTAAATAAGGGTAAAAAAAAAAAAAAAAAAATGGACAGGGTAGGAGTGGGAAATGGGGGGGGGGTAATGAATGATGGAGAGAGAGAAGGCAGATGAAAGAAATGAAGAAAGGGAAGAGATGGGAAAGAGACGGAAACGAATGGAATGAGGAGAGGGGAAGATCAAGACAGACATACGGTTAGAGCACTGTCTTGAAAGAGGAGAGCGAGGAAGAAGACAAGAAAGAAAGGCGGGAAAGAGCGGGTCTAAAGAAGATGTATTTCCCGACAAGCATCGACGGCAGCCTCCTAGCCTCTTTAGTGGAAGGACAACACGCTCAGTGCTCGCGCGCTCGAAAACAAGACGTGGTGACAAGCCGCACGCAAGGCCACCAAGACCGTCGAAGCAAGACCACTAAGGCAAGCCTGAAGACCATCGGGAAAAGCCACAGACAAAACCATCAGAAAAGGATAAACAAAGCCATCAAGAAGACCACCAAGCTACGCCACAGACAAGACCATCAGGAGAAGCCTACTACAGGAGGCCCCAAGACCACAAGGAAAAGCCACAAGACAAGATTATCCCGGAGGAGGAAGCGGAAGAAGAGCATCTCAGATCCTGCGAGATTCCTTCAACGAGGATCAGCTTCGAGGATCAGCTTCGAGGATCAGCCGCGAGGACCGACCGAGGGCTGGCTGTGGAACCAACATCTCTATCCGACTCTTCTTCCTGCCTGCACCTCCCCCTCGCCGCCGCGCACGCACAGACGTACAAAGGCTACAACAAGCACGCGCGCGCACTCCCTCTTCCCCTCTTCGCCTCTTCCCTCCTCCCTCTCTGTGCTCGTTTTCTCTCTTTATATTTTCTTCTCTTTCTTCTCTTTCTCTCTTTTTCTTGCTTTCGTTCGTTCGTTCGTTCGTTCGTTCGCTCGCTCTCTCTCTCACCTTCCTTGCGTATTCTCTTTCTCTTTTTCTCCCCTCCTCGCCCATTTCCTCTCTCTTCTCTCTCTCACATATTCCTCTTCCCTCCCTCTCTCTCCTCCTCTCCTCCCCCTCTCTCTCTCCAGTAGTAACATTTTAAAGGAGAACGTAGCAGAGGCGGGGCGTTTGGGAAAGGGTAGGGGTGGAGGGGGGAGAGAAGGGGCAGAGGGGGGGGAGGCTCTCACGGGACTCGCCCAACACGCCTTCGCCACGGAGTCAGGGTGGAAGAGGCCGGTGGTCGTGGGAGGAGAGGGAGGAGAGGGAGAAAGAAAGAGAGGGAGGGAGAGAGACAGAGAGAGAAGAGAGAGAAAGAGAGAGAGAGGGAGGGAGAGGGTGAGG
>NC_051423.1:7343466-7348466 GCF_015228065.2 Penaeus monodon | reverse complement strand
TTTTTTTTTCTTTTTTTTTTAAACTTTTTTTTTTTTTTTTTTTTTTTTTCCCCCCCCTTCTTTTTTTTTTTTTTTCCCCCCCTTTCCCCCTTTTTTTTTTTTTTTCCCTTTTTTTTTTTTTTTCTTTTTTTTTTTTCTTTTTCCCCCCCTTTTTTTTTTTTTGGGGGGGGGGGGCCCCCCCCCCCCCCCCCCCCCCCCCCCCCCCCCCCCCCCCCCAAAACCCCCCCCCGGGGCCCCCCCCGTTTTTTTCCCCCCCCCCCCCCCGGGGGCCCCCCCCCCCCCCCGGGGGGGGGGGGAAAAAAAAAAACCCCCCCCCCCCCCCCCCCCCCCCCTTTTTTTTTTTTTTTTTCCCCCCCCCCCCCCCTTTTTTTTTTTTTTTTTTTTTTTTTTGGGGGGGGGGGGGGGGAAAAAAAACCCCCCCCAACCCCCCCCCCCCTGGGGGTTTTTCCCCCCCCCCCCCCCCCCCCCCCCCCCCCGGGGGGGGGGGGAAAAAAAAAAAGGGGGGGGGGGGGCCCCCCCCCCCCCCCTTTTTTTTTTTTTTTTTTTTTTTTTTTTTTTTTTTTTTTTTTTTTCCCCCCCCCCCCCCCCCCCCCCCCCCAAAAAAATTTTTTTTTTTCCCTCCCCCCAAAACCCCCCCAAAAAACCCCCCCCACCCCCCCCCACCCCCCCCCCCCCCCCCCCCCCCCCCCCCCCTTTTTTTTTTTTTTTCCCCCTTTCAAATTTTTTTTTTTCCCCCCCCTTTTTTTTTCCCCCCCCCCCAAAAATTTTTTTTTTTTTTTTTTTTAAAAAAAAACCCCTTCTCACTTCTCCTTCTCTATATTTTTTGATCTCTCTATTATCTTCTCCTCTCCTTCTCTATATTTCTCCTATCCTCTATCTTCTATCTCTCTCTCTCAAATTTTCTCTCTTCTCTCTCTCTCTATTTTTCCTCTCTCTCTCTCTATCTTTTTCTCTTCTCTTCTATCTTCTCTCTCTCTCTCTCTCTATCTTCTCTCTCTCTCTACTTTCTCTCTCTCTTCTATCTTTCTTCTCTCTTCTCTCTCTCTCTCTCTCCCTCTCTTTTTTTCTTCTCTCTCTCTTTTCTCTCTATCTTTTCTCTCTCTCTCTCTCTATCTTTCTCTCTCTCTCTCTCTCTCTCTCTTTTTCTGTCCCTGTTCCTCACACTCACCTACTTTTCTATCTTCCCGTCTGTCTACCTCTCTGTCTCTTCTCTCCCTCTTTGTCCCTCTCCCTCTCTCTTTCTGTCTCTCTGTCTGTCTCTTTCTCCCTCTCACATTTCCCAATGTGCCCCCCCCCAAAAAAAAAAAAAAAAAAAAAAAAAAAAAAAAAAAAAAAAACCGCAGATAAATCCGTACCCTTGATCAAGTGCCTCACGGAAGTTCAAAAATATTTCTACATGTACTTTCCCTTTCACGGACCCATAACCCCTTGTAACTTGGCGACTTTCTAATGAATAATGGAAGTCGAGGGAGAGGAGGGGGAGGGGGGGGGAGTTGGAGGGGGGAGGGGGGAGGAAGATGAGGGGAGGCGGAAAGGAGAGTGGGAGGGAGGGGGTGGATGGAAGAGGAGAGAGGGGAGAGGGGGAAAGGGAGGGAAATGGGTGATAGGAGAGGATGGATAGATGAGATGAGAGGAAAAGGCAGGGGGGGATAGGGGAGAAGGATGAAGGAGAGGGGGGGAGAGGAAAAGGAAGGAGGGGGGGGGGAAGAGGAGAAGGGGAAAAGGAGATGATGGGAGGGAAGAACGAGATGGGAGAGACGGAGGAAGGGGAAATGGAAGGCCATGAGAGGAGGAGAGGAGGAGGAGGAAGAGAAGACGGGCGTGTAGGGGATGGCAAAAAGGAAAAGGGGAGGAGAAAGGATGGAGGAAGTCGACAAGCAGGAGGAGGCAGGAAGGAAAGAGGAAACGGGGACAGGAAGCGGGTAGGGGGTAAGGAGGAAGGAGAAAGAGGGGGGGTGGGGGAGGGGGGGACTCGCGTTCCTTCCAAAACAAGAGGATCTCTATTTCTTCGAGTTCTTGGCGCCCTGTAGGCCCTTCGACAGCTCTTTAGAGACAAAAGCAATTTTAACGAACGTGAGCGAGTGCATACACATTCAGACAGACAAGGAGTGTTACGCTTACTCTTTACTCACTCACTCACTCTCTCCTTTCTCCTTGAATCACTCACTCATTCACTCATTCATTCATTCATTCACTCCCCCCCCCATCCCAAATCACTCATTCACTCACCTATTCATTCACCCACTCACTCAGCCCGCCACGTGATACAGAAATGGTTTCCCCATAGAGGTGAATAGCAGACGGAGGAGAGGGATGGGGGAAGGGGAAAGGGATATACAAAAAGCAAGAAACCAAAAGAGAAGATTAATCTTGGGACTTCCTCTCAGCCCCCCCCCTCCCGCTCCCCCATCCTCCTCGCGGGCTCCATTGACGAGGATCCCTTTAACGGAGGAGGAAAAGCTCCTTTGCCTCCGGGGATCCATATGCTACGGGATCCCTTGTTGCTGGTCTCCAGGATGGCCCTCGCCGCCCGCCGCGCCTCGCGCTCCCCGGGTCCTCTCGCGCTCTCGCTCTTTCCCTGTTTCCTTTCTTCTTTCTCTTTCCTTCTTTCTTTCTCTTTCCTTCTTTCTTTCTCTTTCCTTCTTTCTTTTTTTCTCTCTTTTTTCTTTCTCTCCCTCTCCCTCTGTGTGTGTGTGTGCGCGTGTATGTGTATGTGTGTGCGTGTTTTTATGTGTATGTGTGTGCGTGTGTGTATGTGTATGTGTGTGCGTGTGTGTATGTGTATGTGTGTGCGTGTGTGTATGTGTGTGCGTGTATGTGTGTGTGTGTGTGCGTGTATGTGTGTGTGTGTGCGTGCGTGTATGTGTGTGTGTGTGTTTTTATCTGTGTCTGTTTTTTACTTTTAGATTCCTCTCCCACTGATTTTGCATCAGTGGCCTACGCGTCTGTCCTTTTATCAGTATTTGTGCTGGATATGTTTTCGTGTGTTGGGGGGAAGGGAAGAAGGGAGAGGGGGAAGGTAAGGAGAAAAAGAATGAAATAAAGATAAAAATAAAAGAGAAGGGTAAAGAGAGAGAGAGAGAGAGAGAGAGAGAGAGAAGGGGGGGGGCACCCTCCAAGTCTCTTTCCAAGCGCCACCAACTGTGGAAAGTCCCCAGCTGGCGTTCGAATTGGCAGAATCTTTTATTTCGCTTTTTATTTCATTCCAAACTCGGCCACTAAAATCGACACCAAACAGCCAAGAAGAAAAATAGCTGCGACCTGCCTTGACCTGGCTTGACCTGGCTTGACCTGAGGCTTTCAAGCTCCACTAGAACTGCGGCTTTAAGCTGATGAGGCGGCAGCGGCGGCTTTATTAACCTAATCTCCCGGGCCGAACGCAACTGCATTTATCTCTGCTCTCTAATGATGATTATCTAATCCGTCATCCGGCGTGGGACTTTCCGGAACAACCGCTGGCGAAGATGTACACACAAAACAAACACACAAACACACACACACACACACACACACACACACACACACACACACACACACACACACACACACACACACACACACACACACACACACACACACACACACAATAACCCGCAGATACATACACCTACAAAGATAGACATCCATCAGCCAGCGAGAAAGGATAAACACAAACAAACACAAAAATATGCCTACAGAAACAGCGCTTGTAAAGCAGCGACGCTTTCACGAGAGATTTCGCTAGTCTGGTACATCCCGCGCTAAGAGTGATGGCGCTGACGAAGCAGTTTCTCCCTCACGTTATTCTCTCCAACTCTAATTCGTCTTTGTTTTCTCCTTCGCCCCCTTTGCATTGCTGAAAGATGACGGTTCTCTTTCTCTCGCTCTCTCTCTCTTTCTCCATGTTTTCATGTTCTTTCTTTCTTTCCTTCTTTTCTTTATCTCCTCCGTCTCCCTTCCCACCGAATTCCTTCTTCAGTAGTCTGCTATCTACGCGAAAAGAGGACTTTTCCTTTAGATTAAAACGCAAGAAAAAACAACAATAACAAAACGCGAGAAGTTTATACAAAGCTCTCTTTAATCTTCTCCCACACAGGGTATAATCATTTCTTTGTACATACTTCGTCACCCCGCCACCACTATCATCATCATCATCATCTATTCATCTCTCTTCTGCTTCCTCTCCCTTTGCGTTTTCTTTTCCTCCTCCTGTCTACCTTTCCTCTAAGTTTTCTTCCTTCCTTCCTCCTGTTGCTCCTCATTTCCCTTCACCTATCCGTCTATTCGCCTTCCTCCTCCTCCCTCTATCCTCCCAAGCACGCATATTCTACTGCCTTTCTACCTCTTTCCCACCCACCGCTTTTTTTCTCCTTACCCCCCCCCCCGCCCCTCATTATCCCTTAATCATACCCCTCCCCCGCCCTATGCCCCCCGCCCCCGTCCCTTCTTTACAACCCTGGTGCAATAGGCGTCCGTCACTACCCCCATTATTGCAACTAGAAGGGGGCTCTATCTCCTTGCAGACTCAGCAATATTGCTCCAGATCCTCGAGATTGCAGCGGAAGATTATGGAGTTTACAGAAATGCAAGACTTTAGAAGGGGAAGGGAGAGGGAAGGGAGAACGAAGGGAGAGGGATAGGGAGAAGGAGGAGAGAGGAGGAGGGGTAGGGTAGGGGCAAGGTGTAGTGTGACAGAGAGGGAGAGGGAGAAGGAAAAGGAAAGACGGAGGGAGAAAATGGAGATGACGGAAGAAAGAGGGGGCGGGGAAGGGAAAACGAAGGGGGAGAAGGGGATGGAGAGAAATTAATGTGACGCTTGTGTTGAAACACCGAAAAAGTTTAATAGCCCATGCGAGTGCGATAGATATACGCATTTCTATTCCAAAACCACACGCTCGATGACATTCGTTAGTATATCTCCCCCTAACACTAAAATACAAGGGAAAAAAGAGGAAGGGAAGGGAAGGGAAGGGAAGAGAAGAGAAGAGAAGAAAAAAGATAAGAGAAAAGATAAGAGAAAT
>NC_051423.1:7325966-7338466 GCF_015228065.2 Penaeus monodon | reverse complement strand
GAGAATGGGGGATGGAGAGGGGGGATGAGGGGGAGGGGGAGGGTGTGAAGGAGAGATGGGGAGAAAGGGGAGAGGGGGGGGGGTCCTGACCGCCGTCGATACCGAAAATTAATTCAACGTCACGAAAGCTCCCCCCCCCCAAAAAAAAAAAAAAAAAAAAAATGTTAAGGGTCATAACAATTAATAAACCATTAGGATAGAACGACACGACAAAGATACTCCTAAAGAAAAAAAAAATAATAAAAAATAAATACATAGATAAATGTGCCAAGAGAACGTACCCTTTAAACACATCACGTTCCCGTCCGTTCGAGTCAGCATTGTAAGCATGCACGTGATGGGGGGGGGGGGGGGGTAGGAAAGGGGGGGGGTAGGAAAGGGGGGGGGGGTAGGAAAGGAGGAGGTTAAGAGGGGGAAGAAGGAAGGGGAAGAGCGAGGGAAAGGAGGAGGGAAAGAGGGGCTAGAGAAAGGAGGAGGAGGGACAGAGGGGACAGGGAAGGGAGGAGGACGTGAAGGCGGAGGAGGAGGTGGAAAAGAAAAGAGGGGAGAGGGATGGTTATGGGGAAGAAGGGAGTAGAAAGGCGAGGGAGGGGAAAAGGGGAAGAAGGGAGTGGGGAGGAGAAGGAAAGGGAGTGGGGAGGAGAAGGAAAGGAAGAGGGAGAGGAGAGGAGAGGAGAGGAGAGAGAGAGAGAGGGGGGGGGGAGGCAAGCGAGGTGTTGGTGCAACGGAAGCGGTTTACTGTTTCGTGAAGGAAGGAAGTCTTTCCATTGCAATTTTCTCTTGCAATGTCTCCTCCTTGTGCCGTATTTTGTATGTATATGTTCTTTATATATATATATATATATATATATATATATATATATATATATATATATATATATATATATATATATATATATATATATATATATAATCTGCAGTATGTATATCTTTTTTCCTTACATGTCATGTATTCCTATTTTTGAGGTTTTATTTTTCTTTATTTCATCCTTCTATTTCTAGCTGTATTTTCATCTTCAAAATCGCTGCTTCACCTCCTGTTCTTTCCTCTCTCCCTACATATTTTCTTTTCCCTTTCTCCTGCTCTCTTTACCTCTTACCTTTTCTCCTCCTTCCCTGCCTTTCTACATCTCTCCTTCTCACTTCCTTCATTCTTCCTGCCGCTTTCCCGCTCACTTTCTTCTCATTCCTTCCCTCTTTCTTTCCCTCTCTTTCCTCTCCATCCCTCCCTTTCTGCCTCTTCCCCTTTTCTCTTCCTCTCCATTCCTTCCTTTTCCCTCTCTCCCTCTCCTTCTCTCCCCCCTTTTCCTCCCTCCTGCTGGGAATTCTAAGAACTTTGGCCGTCGGAAGAAAAATCCCCCCCCCCCCCGCAGGCACCTAAGCCTCTCAGTGGCACCCTTCTGTCACTGGCATCCTAACCTTCACTACTTGCACCCCCCCCCTCTCACGGGACTAAAGAATCGTGGTATTTTCTCCTCTTTCTGTTGTTCTGTCTGTGTCACTTCCCTCCTCCTCCTACTCTATCCTTTCCACTTCCTATTTTGTCTTTTTACATTCATTCTCTCTCCCCTCGACAATAATGTATCTCTTTCCCTCTCCTTCACTCCCTCTTTTCTCTCTCCCTTCCCCTTTCCCCGTCCCATTGTTTCTCCCTTTATCTCCCCTCTCCCTTCCCCTCTCCTCCAAAACCCTCCGTTATCGATCACCTTTCAACCACCTCTCTCTCTCTATTCGTATCCTCTCCTCTTCCGATCTTCATCCCTCTCCCTCTCCCCCTTTCCTCATCTCTTTCCCTCTCTCTCTACCTCCACCTCCCCCTCTCCCTTTCCTCCTCTCCTCGTCTCTTTTCCTCTCCCTCTCCCCTTCTCCCCATAGCATTCCCCCTCCCTCCACCTCTCCCTTCCTCCCCTCCCCCTGTCCCTCTCCCTCTCTCCTCTTCATTACTCGAAATCAAACGACAGCAACACAAAACCTTGAAGTCTCACTGGCTGCTTTGTTTCTGTTTGTTATTTTCGTTTCTGCCATATCTTCCTTTCGCTTCTCCCTACTGTGTTCTTTATCTCCGTTTTTTCTATCCCTACTTTTCTGCATCCTTCCTACGTTCTTCGTGTCTGCTTTCTTTTCCATCCCCTGATTTCTCCTCCATTCTCCGTCTGCTCACTTCCGCTCTTTGAGGTTTAAGTAACGGTTGTTCTTATCACCTAATTTCACATAAAACCTACTCGTATTTTTGTTCTGAACCGTATCTTCCCCTCCCACCCCATCCCGTTTATCCCTTAACCTCTCTCCCAACTTCTTTGTGTATCCCTCCCTCTCTTCCTCCCTCCCTCTCTCTCTCCCTCGCTCCCTCCCTTCCTCCACCACCACCCAAAACAAAACAATAAAGAAATCAGAAACAGTCGATAAGAAAATCTACCCACGCCCATACCGGCAGGACATGGGCGTAGGTACGGGCGGCGGTGACCTCCCAACACGGTGACCCACCACCCACGCCTCGCCGTCTGGAGGACTGCTTTAATCCGGCACACGAGCGGGACTTTAAAGGAGCCACCACGCCCCACTCGTGCGCCCGCCGCTCGCCCTTCCACTCAAGAGCCGCCCACGCACCTCACGCCCAACTCCACTTTCCCTCTCTTTCTACCTTTCTCCCCCTCCCTCCCTGCCTCCCTCCCTCCCTCCCTTGTTCCCTCTCTCTCTAACTCTGTACGCGTGCGCCTGCGCATTGAAGAATTTAAATATCTGTCCATTTATGCGCGTGCTTGCGGGATTGCCTGCTTGCCAGACAATCACATTAGAAATAAAGCTTCCCACACAACCATGACGTCATCAACGACCATCCGACCTTCATCACAGTCACGACCTCTAAACTTGCTAATCGTTCAAGAGAGAAGGAAAACGACCAAGTTCAGCACCACAACCTGACAGATCAATAACCGTGACAATCATAACTGCCTTATTACTATAATACTTAAAACAGGTAACGGTGAATTTAATCAAACTGACCTTGAAAAATACCTTTAAAAAAACGTTACTCCTTCCATCTATCTACCAAGTAAAAAAAAAAAACAATCAAACAATCCAAATCCTTAAGATTAAATCCTTAAATCATAATATCGAATTCCTTAATACTAATCCTTAAAGCCTAAAATCCTTAAGTCTAGCGGGCTCCTCGTAATCCTCGCATAACACCCCTCCACAGACGCCACGAGGGGGCGGTGGGGAGGGGGGCACGGGGACGGGCCTCGATCAGCTGATCTTTATTTACCTTTTAGGCTCCCGTGGACGGCAAGCGCGAGAAGTGATCTGACTACTACCGCGTCAGAAGGGAAGGAGAGGATGAATACTGAAAGTGAAAAAAAATTAAAGGTAAATAAATTATCGAATCGGTGATGGTTCCTTAAAGTACTAAATAATATGTGAAAGGATGGATGGAGCAGAAAGTAGATGCCCATACAGATGTAAAAGTGAGAAAGAAAGAAGCAATAAGAAAAGAGGGAGGGATGGAGGAGGAAAAGAAAAAGGAGCAGGAGCAGGAAGCGGAAAAGCAAGGAGGAGGGGGAGGAGAATGAGGAGGCGGAAAAGCAAGGAGGGGGAAGAGAAGAGAATGAAGAGGAGGCAAAACAAAGAGGAGGAGGCAAAACAAAGAGGAGGAGGAAAGGAGGAGGAGGCAAAGCAAGAGGAGGAAGAAGACGAGACAAGAGGAGGAGGAGGAGGAACAGAAGGAGGAAGAGGAACAAGAGAAAATCAACTTAAACTAAACTAAACAGAAGTATCCATAAATAACATGCAAAAACTACCATTTTCTTATATATCTTGACATCTTCTACAGTAGCACCGGGAGGATCCTTGCATGGACGAGCAATCCCAAAGTACTAACCGTTGAGAAAAATATATACATATATAATAACATATATAAATGAATCGATAAATAGTAAGTAAGGCAACCGTGGCTGATCCTTAACGATTTCATTGACTTTGAAAATTACGTTCGATGATTCAAACCCATTTACTTGAAGAAAATGGAAGGGCAATACGAAGAAGAAAAAAATTACAAGAGACCCCAACGCCTGGGTTTGTTATCTAGGGCAAGCCAAGAGAAAACCCAGAAACCCAAGAGAAATACGCTAGAGAGGGAGGGGATGGAAGTGGGCAGGGGGGGGGGGGACGTTGAGTGATGCTTCTCTCACCCTCTCCCTCTCCCTCTCTCTCACCCTCTCCCTCCCTCCCTCCCTCAGTCCCCTCCACCCTCCCTCCTTCTATCCCCGCTGCGGAACCCTATTTAAAGTTTCTCGGAACAACAAGAATCATAAACACCAATTAGGGCGACTTCCACACCTACATCCTTCTTTCTTTCTTCCTTCCTTCTCCCGTTCGCCTTACGTTCCCTATTTCTTCCTTTACCCCTTTACCCCTTCCTTCTCCCCTTCCCTTTACCCCCCTCTTCCTCTTCCCCCTCCTCCTCCTCCTCCTCTTCCTCCTCCTCTTCCTCCTCCTCCCCTCTCCCTCTTCCCCCTCCTCCTCTTCCTCCTCCTCCTCCCCTCTCCCTCTTCCTCCTTCTCCTCCTCCTCCTTTCCTCGCGGCTTATTTGTCTCGTGCGGAGGAAAAAACTTGTCCCGCTCCTGTGTTGGCGTCTGATGCCACTGTCGCGTACGCTGTTGCCCGCACCGCTGTCAGTCATGCTACTGTTTCTCGTTTTCCGTTACGCATTTTTTTTCTTCTCTCTCTTTGCTGTTTTGCTTCGCTCTCTCTACCTCTCACTCTCTCTCTACCTCTCACTCTCTCTCTACCTCTCACTCTCTCTCTACCTCTCACTCTCTCTCTACCTCTCACTCTCTCTCTACCTCTCACTCTCTCTCTACCTCTCACTCTCTCTCTACCTCTCACTCTCTCTACCTCTCTCTCGCTCTCTACCTCTCTCTCGCTCTCGTTCTCTCTCTCTCTCCCCCCAAAGAGGTAAACAAAGAACAAAAATGAGGATTAGGAGACTACGACAACGGAGGGAAACAGCCCCCCCCCCCACGCAGACAATAGACGTCCACCCGCCATGCCGCCCGCGTCACCTCCATCCTAACACCTTATCCTAGCTTCGACCTTTGACCTTTGACCTTCCTTCCCCCCCTCCCCCTTTGCCCTCTGACCTTACGAGGCTTAGGCGGTTGTTCTGTATTATTCAGCCAAGGGTGAACGAAGGGGGGGAGGGGTTGGTGAGGGGGGGAGGTTAGAATACCCGGTGGGCTTACGGGTCACTGGTCACAAGGTCACAGGTCAACAGGTGTGTTCTATGAGTTGCATCAGATAAGTGTTCTCTTTCCTTTTTATTTCTCTCCTTTCATCGTCTCCATTCCTCTCTCCTTCCCTCCCGTTCATATGAAGAGGATACAGAAAACACACAAGAACACGGGGATGAAGAAAACGGAAAAAGAGGATGAAATGGAGAACACAAAGGAGAACACGAATGGGTAGAACAAGAACACAAAGAGCAACACGACGAAGAACACCAAAAAGGAGAACACGACAAAGAACACCAAAAAGAAAACGAGAAAGAACAAAAAAAATGATCATCTCGAAAAAAGAACAAAAAATGAACAACTCGAAAAAAGAAGAACAAAAAAAATGAACGACTCACAAAAAGAAGAACAGCACAAACCAGAAAAAAACTCGAACCATCTACGACCCCGCCCTCCCTTTGTTGACAAATACAGCGCTATTGTTTAGCTTTTGTTAAAAGGTTACATATTACTAAAGGACAGAATGTGTTTGACAACTCAGTCTTGAGACTTTATCACAATTAAATAATGTTTTGTAAACATAATATTCTACAACCTTATTAATGTTTCAAAAGGCTCTTATAAAATGATGCAGAATCATTAAAGAGCCTTGTCTATATGTATAATTGTGACTACTAATGTAAAATCTTTAATAGACAAAATAAAGATTTCAATTTCAATTTCAAAAAATTTCCCTCCCTCCAGCCCACCACCGACTCGTCTACTGCCGACGAGTGTTCCAGCGAGGGACTTCCGGGTCTTACAAGGAAGAGGGGAAATTGGTAATACGGAGAGGGGAAAAAGGGGAGGGTCCTCTGTCGTCGAGGCTGTATGAGGGGAGGCTGTCACGCGGCCGCTAATGGGGCTAAGAGGGGGAGAAAAAAGGAAGGTGTGAAGGAAGGAGGGAGGAATGGGGGGGGGGAAGGGGGGAAAAAGAGAGAATGGGTAAAAAGGGGAGGTGCGAAGGAGGTAAGAAGGTACGAAGGGAGGAAGAGAGGGAGGTGGGGAGGTAGGGAGGTGAGGAGGTGGGGAGGTAGGGAGGTGAGGAGGTGGGGAGGTAGGGAGGTGAGGAGGTGGGGAAGGTTAAAAGTTGACAGAAGAAGGTAAGACGAAGGAGGGAGGAGAGACGGAGGAATGATGGAGGAAGGGAGGTTAGAAGAGGAGAAAGGAAGCGAAAGGATGAGGAAGGAGGAAGAAGACGGAGCGAGGAAGGAGGAGGAGAAGGAGGGGGAGGAGTGCGAAAGGAGAGAAGAGGAAGGAAGGAGGGGCAGCACTGAGGGAGGAGGAAGGAGCTAAGTACTTGCTTAGAGACAACCAACAAACTAGGAAAAAGACTCAAACAAGACTCGGAAAGCGATCGTGGCAGATTCGCCTCCGCCTCCGCCCCCGCCCCCGCCTCCGCCTCCGCCTCCGCCCCCGCCTCCGCCCGCTCGCCAGACTGCGCTCCGCTCGCTCCGCCGAACCGCCCCCCCTCTCGCTCCGCGGAACGGAACAAAGCGAATGCGGGAAGCGCAACGGCGGCCGGTCATGGAGAAAATATGTAAAGCACGAATAAAAAATAGTAATAGTGGTAGGAGAAATAATAGTACTGATAATAATAATGATAATAATAATGATGTCAATACTGATAATAATAATAATGGTCATGACGACAATGCTGATAATAATAATGATAATGATGATGATGATGATGATGACAATACTGATACCGATAATAATGATAAAATAATAATGGGAATATAACAATAATGATAATACAATAGTAATAAAACGAAATAATAACAGTAGTAATAATAGTAATAGAAAGTAATAATAAGTTAGCAAAAGATGATGATAAACTCATTTGATCATTAAATTGAAATCAAAATGCAGAAACTTAATCATTAAGCAAAGAATATATACATATACGATACCCTGCTACACCGACCATGAGGAAAAAAAATGGAAAAAGCCGCATAAAAGTATCTCCCAAATTAACAAATTGCGAAAAATATATATATGCGACATTATCCACGGAATAATAAAGATAATAGAGCCCTTGGCAACTCTTTCTTCCGAATCCGAAATCTGTTCACAATGGCGGGTCGGGCACAGCTTCCCGCCATGATGGGGGACATGGGCACCCTTCCCCCCCCTCCTCCTCCCCGCCGTCTCTTTCTCTATGTTCTTTCTCTTCCCTCTTCCTTTCTTTCTTTCACCTCTCTTTGATTCCATTTTCCCCCTAGTTCTCGCTCTCTAGCTCTCTCGCTTTCGCTCTTGCTCTCTAGTCCTGTCGCTCTGTCGCTCTCTAGCTCTCTCTCTCTCTCGCCTCTCCTTCCCATCCCTCTTCCTCACCTCCTCTCTCCCCCATCTCCACTCTTCATCTTCCCTCTCCCCTCTCCCCTTCCCTCTCCCCTTCCCTCTCCCACTCTCTACACCTTTTTGAGATGCTCCCGCGGGGGTCCTTTCAGAAATAGATTTCCGATAACGGCGGGAACATATTTATCAAGGAGTGTGGGTGGGTGGAGGTAAGGAGGAGGGGGTGCGAGGAAGGAGGGAGAGGGAGAGAGGGAGGGAGAAGGGGGAGAATAAGTAAGAATAGGAGGAGGAGGAGGAGGAGGAGGAGATGGTAAGGAGGAGGAGGAGATGGTAAGGAGGAGGAGGAGGAGGAAGAGATGGTAAGGAGGAAGAGGAGGAGGAGGAGGAGGAGGTAAAGAGGATGAAGATGGGGTGAGGAATAAAAAGTGAAGAGGAAAAGAAAAAGAAAAGAGGGAGGGATGGAGGAGAAACAGGAAGACGAGCTAGAGGATGAACGAATGTATGAAGCAGACGAATCACGAGAGGATTCACAGATTAGAAAGAACAGAAAGAAGACATAGGAAAAAAGAGCAGACAGAGGAAAAGAGAAAAGAAGAAAAAACAGACAAAGGCTAGAGAAGAGAGGAAAGACATCTTATAAACGTCATCCCGATCAAGTTATTACAGCACAAGCACCAGCTCGAGAGAATCATTGACGATGGAGGTAGTGGTGGTAGTGGGGGGGGGGGGGGGCGAGATGGAGTAAGGGGGGGGGTCCTATTCTCGCCAAGTCAACCGTCAACTCCATCATAGACTAATATGACCATCTGCTCCGGTGCTTCTATTCTCTATCCAATCACCCAATTCTCTTGGAATACACGAGACTTGTTTAGCTTTTTGCGTTTTCTACAGCGCCAATGAGGGAGAGGGAGGAGGAGGAGATGGAAAGGGAGAGAGAGAGAGAGAGAGAGAGAGAGAGAGAGAGAGAGAGACAGGAGAAGAGACAGGAGAGAGAGAGAGAGAGAGAGAGAGAGAGAGAGAGAGAGAGAGAGAGGAGAGAGAGAGAGAGAGAGAGAGAGAGAGAGAGAGAGAGAGAGAGAGAGAAGAGAGAAGAGAGAGACAAACAAGAGAGAGAGAGAGAGAGAGAGAGACAAACAAGAGAGAGAGAGGAGAGAGACAAACAAGAGAGAGAGAGGGAGAGACAAACAAGAGAGAGAGAGAGAGACAAACAAGAGAGAGAGAGGGACAAACACGAGAGAGAGAGAGACAAACAAGAGAGAGAGAGAGAGAGACAGACAGACAGACAGACAGACAAGAGAGAGACAGACAGACAGACACAGACAAGAGAGAGACAGACAGACAGACACAGACGAGAGAGGCAGACAGACAGACACAGACGAGAGAGAGAGACAGACAGACAGACAAGAGAGAGAGAGAGAGACAAGAGAGAGAAACAGACAGACAGGAGAGAGAGTGAGGCGGAGACAGACAAGAGACACACAAAGACAAAGAGCAAGGGAAAGAAAGAAATGCCCACAAAAGAAGCAAGACAAGGCATCTCGGCGTCCCTCTACCGGCCGAGCCCCCCCCCCTCCACTCCCCGCCAGACGCAATCCCACATCACGAATCGCATCATGCTCTGATCATCGACCACCGGTGGAATTTCACCCACAAAGCAAGATGGCCGAGGAAAGTGAAGCGAGAGTAAGTGATTTGGGACAGTCACAGACACAGACTCACAGTCACAGACACAGACTCACAGTCACAGACACAGACTCACAGTCACAGACACAGACTCACAGTCAAGACACAGACTCACAGTCACAGACACAGACTCACAGTCACAGACACAGACTCACAGTCACAGACACAGACTCACAGTCACAGACACAGACTCACAGTCACAGACACAGACTCACAGTCACAGACACAGACTCACAGTCACAGACACAGACTCACAGTCACAGACACAGACTCACAGTCACAGACACAGACTCACAGTCACAGACACAGACTCACAGTCACAGACACAGACTCACAGTCACAGACACAGACTCACAGTCACAGACACAGACTCACAGTCACAGACTCACAGTCACAGACACAGACTCACAGTCACAGACACAGACTCACAGTCACAGACACAGACTCACAGTCACAGACACAGACTCACAGTCACAGACACAGACTCACAGTCACAGTCACAGACTCACAGTCACAGTCACAGACTCACAGTCACAGACTCACAGTCACAGACTCACAGTCACAGACACAGACTCACAGTCACAGACACAGACACGTTCACTCGCTCACACGCTCACTCTACAGCTCACTTTTACACCACATACGCTCACCTATTCTTACGCTAATGCTCCCGTTCCCGCTCACACCTACGCCCACACTCCCACCCCATTTCCATTCCCATTCCCACTCCCACCCCATTTACATTCCCATCCCATTTCCATTCCCACTCCCACCCCATTTCCATTCCCATTCCCACATTCCCTATACCTGATCTTCCCTTTTGATGTTCAGAGTCGGCATGTATGAATGACAAAAGCAAGTATGAAAGGAATGATTTCAAACGTAAAATAGCAAGAAAAAAAACAATGTATACAAAAATATACGCGAAATAGATCAAATAAAAGCAGACGAATAATTAGAGACAGAAAAAAAGGAAGGCCCTATTTCATGTCCAAGCTATTTCAGGATCTGGGTGGTTGAGATGGGAGGAGGGGGGGGGGGGAGGAAGGAAGGAAAGGAAGGAGAGGAGAGGAGAGGGGAGGGGAGGAAGGGGGAGAGGAAGGGAGGGGGAGGAGAGGGGAGGGGGGTTCCTCTCCGTCGTCTTAAACCCAGGCGTCCTTTCTCTTAATCAATACTTGTTTGGTGTGAACGTCCTGCATCCTCTGGCGGCTAACACTTGCCTCACCTCCCCCTACCCCCTACCCCCTACCCCTCCTTTCCCTCCCCCCTCCTACCCCTCATGTCCTCCTCCTCCTCCTATTGCCCCTCCCCCTCCCCCCCTTCCTCTCCCTCTCCGTGGGGGCGCTGCTAAGGGACTCATCTCGTTCTTTGTCGGTTTGATTCCGGATTATGTCTCTTAATCTCGGTTACCTTTTTAGAGTCCGCCAGTCGGCATGTCTTTGCGTGTCTATTTGCCAGTTAGTCAGAGTCTGTCTGTCTGTGTCTCTCTGTCTGTCAATCAGTCGGTTAATCGGCGTGTCTAGCTGCCAATTAGTCAGTGTGTCTGTCTGTCTGTATCTGCCAGTTAGTCCACGTCGTCTGTCGGTCCCGCCCTTGCTTCATTGTACTTGGTCGTTCTTGTGTACTTTTCCGTGTGTCTGTCTGTTCAGTTATTCATCATTATCTCGATTTTCCTTCCTCGGTTTTCCTCCTTCACTTCTCTCTCTTTTTCACACACCCCTTTCTATTCGGTTATCCTTCCTACTTTTTATTGTCTAACACTTTTCTTCATTCCTTCCATTCATACCTCTCGTTCACCTCCTCATTTTTCGCTCTCTCCATCCCTTTCCTTTCCTCTTCCTTTCCCTTTCTATCCCTCTTTTCGGCTGCCAGTGTCTCTCTAACCCTCCCCTTTTCTCCCTCCCTCCCTCCGCCAGTCTCTCCCCCCGCCAGTCTCTCCCCCCGCCAGTCTCTCCCCCCGCCAGTCTCTCCCCCCGCCAGTCTCTCCCTCCGCCAGTCTCTCCCCCCGCCAGTCTCTCCCTCCGCCAGTCTCTCCCCCCGCCAGTCTCTCCCCCCGCCAGTCTCTCCCTCCGCCAGTCTCTCCCCCCGCCAGTCTCTCCCTCCGCCAGTCTCTCCCTCCGCCAGTCTCTCCCCCGCCAGTCTCTCCCCCCGCCAGTCTCTCCCTCCGCCAGTCTCTCCCCCCGCCAGTCTCTCCCTCCGCCAGTCTCTCCCTCCGCCAGTCTCTCCCCCGCCAGTCTCTCCCTCCGCCAGTCTCTCCCTCCGCCAGTCTCTCCCC
Organism: Penaeus monodon; assembly: GCF_015228065.2. NCBI lineage: Eukaryota > Metazoa > Arthropoda > Malacostraca > Decapoda > Penaeidae > Penaeus > Penaeus monodon. The sequence continues at coordinate 7,326,943 of NC_051423.1, read as the reverse complement.
CCGCCAGTCTCTCCCTCCGCCAGTCTCTCCCCCCGCCAGTCTCTCCCCCCGCCAGTCTCTCCCTCCGCCAGTCTCTCCCCCCGCCAGTCTCTCCCTCCGCCAGTCTCTCCCTCCGCCAGTCTCTCCCCCCGCCAGTCTCTCCCCCCGCCAGTCTCTCCCTCTGACCCTCAGCACTTCAAAGCTCTCGTGAACTCACTACATCTTGAGGTCGACCCCGAGTGTTGTCTTAGTTTTTTCAGACTTGAATATCCACTTGCTCGGTAATTATATCACTTAAAAAAAATCCTTTCTTCGTTCTCTATCCCTCCCCTCCTTCTCCATTCGCTCCCCACCCCCTTTTTCTGGTGCTGTTGTGGCTAATTTTATCTTCCTTTGATTCATGGCTTCATTTTATTTTTGCCTGTTTATTCTCTCTCTCTCTCTCTCTCTCTCTCTCTCTCTCTCTCTCTCTCTCTCTCTCTCTCTCTCTCTCTCTCTCTCTCTCTGCAGCTACTATTTACAAACCCATTTTTTTTCTTTGGAGGGCCGGGTCTATCTGTCTGAGTGTCTGTCTGTTCCCGTCTGTCAGTGTGTCTGTCTGTCTGTCGGAGTCCTCCTTCCTTCCTTCCTTCACATCAAATAAACAACTCATGCATCGGAGGCGCTTCACTGGTGACACAGAGACAAAGTGGCATCCGGGCTCCGCTTCCCTTCCCTCTCACTCTCACTCTCTTCCGTCCTCTTCATCCTGCTTCCTCGTGTCCCCTTCCTTCTCCCTCTCCCTGTCCTCCCTTCCCCTCCCTCGTCTCCCTTTTCCCCCTTCTCTCCTTCGTCCTCCTCCACCATCGTCTCTATCCCTCCTCCACCATCGTCTCTATCCCTCCTCTCCATCTCCCCCTCCCCCTCCTTCATTTTCCGACACCTCTCCGCATCCTCTTCCCATCACCTCATTTCTCCGACCCCTCCCTCCTCCCCCATTTCTCCCATCCTTCTCTCCT
>NC_051423.1:7295966-7323466 GCF_015228065.2 Penaeus monodon | reverse complement strand
AGGAGGAGGAAGAGCAGGCGAAGGAGGCGGAGGCGGAGGCGGTGGTGGAGGATCGTGTAATCAATACCGGGCGGCACAGGCGGTGCAGACCAGCATCCTGATGACACGACGCCCCTTTCGCCCCCCCTTGCCCCATCCAGCTACCCGCGCCCGCACGCCCACAGCGAACCCACCCAAGAGCCGGAGTGGGAGACCCGTCCCCTATCTTTTATTACCTTCCATTCTTAATTTCATCCTCATTTCTTTTTCTCTCCCGTCCTTCGCCCTTCACCCACCCGCCCGTCCGCCCACGCCGAACTTCGAGACCACGCCTTGGTTTTCCCTCTTTGTCGCAGCGATGACACGCCCCTTCCCCTTCCCCCCCCCCATGCCACGCCCATGCATTCGTCCAGGTCGTCACTATAATGTCACCATCATGTCGCATCACCCTGGGCGTCATGTCACATACAACACTTAATGCGCCGCCATCACGAACACATACATTGTTTTCGGGGAAGCTCTATACCTTTAAACCGTCTATTTATATATTTCATTGTCATCATTTCTATTATCATATTTATTATCACTGTAGTCATTGTCATAATTATCATCATTATTGCTATCCTTACTATTATCACTATTATCACCAATATTAGCATTACTATTGCTTTTACCATTATCATCCTGCTTTCTACTGTTATCGTCATTATCATCATCGCCAGAGCACGAACTACAATAATGTTAATCACCTTCTTAACCTTAAAAAAATCATCACATTCATCAGTCACCTACCCTATCTCCTATCATCCATCCTCCGGCACCTATCCACTACCAAACCCCAATCACTTATCACCTATCACTCATTCCTATCACCTTTCCATTACCAATCACCAACCACCAGTCATTTCTCACCCATCCTGAGGCATTTTTCTGTTACCAATCGCCAGTCATCACCAATCACTTATCATCCAGCCCTAATCCCCTACCAATTGTCAATCACCAATCACAACACAACAACGGTACTGACCACCTAACAACAGCGTGACTCACAGCGCACCAGATGCAACCGCGGTCTGGCTGCCAATGCAAACGACCGGAACCCCACGATGTCTACGGCAACATTTTCGCAAAGGGGAAACAAAAGAAAAGAAGAAAAGGGAGAGAAAAAAAACGAAATGAGAGAAGAATAGGAGAGAGAGAAAAAAAAGGAGAAAGAAAAAAGAGGGGAAAAAGCTAATAGAGGAAAGAAGTGGCGGGGGGGGGGTAAGTGAAAAAAGCTGGTGCCATTTTTCGACGTTGCTCCATTCATCACCACAGCCTCGCCAGGGCCTGACTCCCAGCCATAGAACCAAGGGACCTCCCCTCTCCCTCCCTACGCCCTTCCCTACCCCTTCCCTCCTACACATTTTTTTCCTTCCATCCTTCCTTCCTTCCTCCCTACTTCGTTCCATCCTTCACTCATCTCTTCCCTCTTTTTCCTCTTTCTCCCTTCCTTCTTTCCTTCCCTCTCATCCTTTCTTCCTCTCCTCCTCCTCCTCCTCCCTTTGTTCACTCCCTCCTTCCATTCGTACTTTCCCTATTTCGCTCCGTTCTTCCTCAGACACCATCACATCAAATTAGGCCTTTCTCTACTACTTCCATTATCACTGTTAATATAAATAAACTGCATAATTTGGTAATTAGATACATTACATACACACACACGTGTATGTATATGTATATGTATATGTATATGTATATGCATATATCTATCTACCTATCAATACATTTTTTTTAACACAACGGAAGCCCGACACATGCACGAATATTTGGACACAAACACACAAGCAGCCTCATGGACACAAACAAGCAGTGCACATAAACAGCAGATCCTCCAATTCCCTGACTGGCTAAATTTACCTTCTACCTGAAAAAAAAGACCTTCGTTAGAACGGACTTCCGCCGTGGCATTTAATAAGGCTCTATCACTCCCATATATGTTACTTTTTTTAAGAATTTAATTTGAAACGTTCACTTACAACGTAAGACGACACTTACAAAATTAGTCAATCAAAAAGAAGACGGTCAATTACAGACACACACACAGACAATTTAACAGACAAGCATATCCAATAGACAGGGAAATTAGCAAAGGAGCTGATAGACTTATACTTACGTTTATACACAAGACTGAAGAAAAGGTAAGATACCCAGAGAGACAGACAGACAGAGACAAAAGCATATGAGCATACACAGATGTAGGTAAGCAGACAATCAGGTACACAAACAGAGGTGTAGGTACACAAACAGAGGTAGATAAGTAGATACAAGACAAACTGACACAAATGCACACGGTGAAAAGTAGACGAACAGACAGACAAAATCTGCCTGACAACATATCAAACCAAGAATCCATGACTCTCCCTCATCCCCTTGTCCCCTTACCCCCCTCCTAACCCCCTCCCCTTATTCCTCTATCTCACAACTAAAATTACGAAACCAAGGTCTTAGCCAAGGATTAATCAACCTAGCAATCGAAGTCATTACAGCGGATTCGAAGAAAAAAAATTAATACGGCATCCACATTATAAAATTGCATCGGTGTGCAACGGGGAAACATGACTGTTGCAAATGAGCTGCGAGTTGAGCGAAAATAACTAACAAAAACAACAACGCTTCAACAAGGCGCCGTCGCCATAGGAATGTTTCTGTTTTGTCCGCTTTACTTGTTAATCTAGATAATTACATCTAATGGTCTAGGCAAATGCGTAGAATAGCACTTATCTAAATAACAATAAAAACAATAAAATAACAGTACACTCCTCTTAAACATGAAAATGCACAAGGAAACAAGCGAAAACGCAAGCACGCAAAAAGCAGACACAGGCACACAGACAGGCAGACACAGACACACGCGCACAATCCCCTCCACACACAACTCCTTCCTCTATTGACGAGCCGCACTCAGGAATAGTACGGAAAAAGGCATACACAGCCCACGTGCTCCACTACTCCACATCGCACGCAGCTCCACCGCCGCCGCCGCAGGCCAGTGGGGTAGGTGGGCGGATGGGCGGGGGTGGGCGGGGGTGGGCGGGGAGGCATGATCGATCTACAGGCGTATAGAGTGGTAAGGGAGGGGGAAGGGGTAAGTGAGGGAAGGCGGGAAGAGACGCACACGCACATACGTTCACGTGCACGTCCTGTACAACACGGCTGGCCACACGGTCGCCAAAGCTGCCCCTCCCCCGCCCCCTCACAACCACCACCACAGCAGGCAACAGAGGAAGCAGAGGCAACAGCAGCGGCCACACCACCTTTAATCCGAACCTTCGTGTAAGCTACGCCCTGCCGCCGCCGCTGCCGCCGCCGCCGCCGCCACGGCTGGGGCGCTCTCGAAAATGCTTCTCCTCCTCCTCCTCCCCCTCCTCCTTCTAGAACATTCTACATACAGGAAGCTTCCCACACGCACCCCTCCACATTCCCATCCACTGTCCCACATCTGGAATCCTGTCAATCAAACATCAACTGCATCCCCCTTCCCCCTCTACCCCTCCCTCCACCATCGACCCTCGTAGAATGAAGCCCTATGCTGCGATGTGACGCAATCGTGCCCTGTCCTTGATAAGAGTTACAGCCGGCTTTGCGATGCCTTTACGCAACCAACAATTAAGTAAAATGAGAGAAAAAAAATCATCTTTTCGAATTGATTGGTTTCTTCTAGTTATTCGTCGTTTCACGTTTGGGGGGGGGGGGGGCAGGAGCATTTCTGTCCGATTTTAGAAAATCATGGAACTCCGCTTTTGGAGGGAGGGAGGGAGGGAGACAAAGAGAGAGCGCAAGAGAAATAGAGAGAGGGAGAGAGAAAGAGACTAAGTGAGACAGGGCGAGAAAGAGAGAGAAAGGATAACAAAGAAAGAAATAGAAGAATAAGTTCCATCACTTTTCCCCTTTTCATGTTTACTGATAGGCATTGTCTACCTGTTTCCTATTAATTGTTCCTTACTCCAAACAAGTTCCTAGCACCACGTACATGCATGCACACATACGTACGCATACACGAGGCCGCGCGCACCAACTCAAGTGCTGATCAATAAGAACAATCGATATCGTTCGCAGTAACCTTTTCATAGGGCTAAATGTAGGTCAGTTTAAAAACGAACTCTAACCTCAAATATATCTCCTCAAATCCACACGCTCACTCTCACAAAGACCAACAAACAACATACATGTCTGCCTGAAACCTCACAAAAACAAACAATCAACGTACACGTGTGCACTAAACATCACAAAGACACAATGTACATTTCTACACTAAAACTTACAAACAACGTACACGTGTGCACTAAACCTCACAAACACCACAAACAACGAATATTTCTGTACACTAAAAGGAAAGACACGAGACGCCATAGGAGGGTGTCGCCGGATAAAGTCTGCGGACACGGCTATCCACATTCTATTTACACAAGACGACCCACTGTGTCTGCATAAGTTCGCATACGTGTTGCCAAAAATAGCACTGCAGCGCTCGGGGACTTAAGCATTTTAAGAATATGAGTGTGACTAACATCATATACATATGCTTATTACTCTGTACACAAAAACTTTATTTTTCTCGCTCAATAGGGAAGCATAAAAGAACACAAATAAATGCATTGAAGAGAAACTGAAGATATCTGCCAACACTCGCATCTCTACGTTCTTCGCTACAAAAAAAAAACAAACAAACTACACGTTTCCCCATCTTAACCCTCATCGCTGTCACTTTTTCTTTGCTTCTGTCTATCTGTCTGAATCAGCTGGCGTCGGGCATTCGTCAGAGAGCTGCCTGCATATCGATACCTGGAAGTTCAGGCTCTCTCAGCCCAGAAGTTAGAATTGTTCACGCAGGGTGACACGCGGGCCTGCAACTATCTCCGTGGATGAAATTTCTCCCCTGGACTCGAGTTTCCAATTCTTTATCCTCCATTTATTTTTCATTCTTCCATCTTCTGTCCCTCCCTCATTTTTTTGTTGTTTTTGTTTCCTCAGCTCCCTCATTTTTCCCGTTCTGCCATTTCCTTTCACAACCAATACGCTTTTTATGACAGGTCGGATCACTGAATTTCTTATTGGTTCCTATTCTTTCACTTTTACTGCATCCCTATCGTCCTCCCCTCTTCCCTTCAATTTCTCCGTATTTCCTTCTCATAATACTAACTTCGTCAATTCATCGCTCTCTTCCTCTTTCCTAACGCCTCCTTTTCCTCTTCCTCCTCCTCCTTCTTCTAGTTCCCCCTACTTCCATTTTATTCTCCTAATCTGCTCTATAAGCTCTTTCCTTCCTACTCCCCTTCCTCTCACTTAATGCCTCCATTTCCTCTTCCAAATTTCTCCAATTCTTTTCTTCCTCTCTTCTCCCAGCTTCTTCCGAGTCCCCCACTCTCCTCCACTACGTCAAGCCTTTTTACATCAATCAAAGTCCTAACCCCCCCCCCTTCCCCTTCTCTCTTGACGATGTCGACGCCGCGTTCAATCTCCTCTCACCCCCACCCCACCCCCATACCCCACCCTCACCATTGTCCCCATTCCACGCTTGAACATGTTGTGTAATCTCCACCTTCCCCTAAGTCGACTTTTCACGCACCAACCTCCCTTATATCTATCTATCTACATATCTACCTATTTATCTTTCTACATATCAATCTATCTACCAATCTATCTATCTATAAATCCCTCCCTCCCACCCTCTCTCCCTTCCATCCTTTCCTTTTTTTCTTCCTCTCTCTCTCTCTCTCTCTCTCTCTCTCTCTCTCTTTCCATTTCTACATCCCTTCTTTCCATACTCCTTCCCCCTCCCCTACTCCCTCTCCGTTCATTCTTTTCACATTTCCTCCCACCTCGATCTTTCGTTTCTTTTTAATATCGCCTGCATACCCCCTCCTCCCCTCTGTCCCCTCGCCATATCGCCTGCATACCCCCTCCTCCCCTCTGTCCCCTCGCCATATCGCCTGGATGCCTTCCTTCCCTCTCCTCTCCTCCCTCCTTCCTTCCTGCGCGACACCTGTTCCCTCTCCTTCCTCCTTCCTCTCCGACACCTGTTCCCTCTCCTTCCTCCTTCCTCTCCGACACCTGTTCCCTCTCCTTCCTCCTTCCTCTCCGACACCTGTTCCCTCTCCTTCCTCCTTCCTCTCCGACACCTGTTCCCTCTCCTTCCTCCTTCCTCTCCCACACCTGTTCCCTCTCCTTCCTCCTTCCTCTCCGACACCTGTTCCCTCTCCTTCCTCCTTCCTCTCCGACACCAGTTCCCTCTTCTCCCTCTCTTCTACTCTTATGTGCCCCCCCCCCCCTCCCTTTCCCTATTCCCTTTCCACAAGATTTCCACTTCTTCCCTTCCCCCTCCCTTCCCACTCCCTCCCCACCCCAACCCACCCCACAGGCGTTGATTATGCTCCTCGCTGTAGTCAACCACCCCCGAACGCCCCCCTCCCCCCACGAGGTGTTTGCTGTTGCCGTGAGGTGTGCTTTGCTTGTATGTTTGTTTAATTTTCAGCATTTGCAACAGCAGCCATTCCAGCTTTAGGTCGTCATGCACAGCCGCTTCTATACCTTACACGTGTACGGAGGAATAACGACAGAAAAAAACAGCCTTCTTGTCAAAAACAAAACAGAGCTAAAATAAAACAAATATATATACATAACCCAGACAGATGAAGAAAAAAGAAAAAAAGGAATAAAGGAAAAAGAAAAAGCCACCGACACAAACATCAAACCAAAAATTAAGAAATGTTTACACAAGCCATAAACAAGCAAGAGTTATTCGCAGACGCACAACCGACAGAGCCAATCACGCAGGCGACTATAAAACAGAGCAATAAGATCAATCAACCGCATCCACGCCCCCTCCCCCCTTTCCCTTTCTGCACCAGCGCCCCAGCGCTAAACTAACATACGTATACACAGACAGACACACACACACACACAAAGCAGATAGAGAGAGACACATACACGTATGCCCTCCATGTAAACGTACACATTCTGTACATACAAATACAGACATGCATACACACACATATCAAGGTAAACAAAATACCAAGACGAGGGGGGAGGGAGGGAGGGAGGGAGGGAGGGAGGGGGGAGGGAGAGAGGGAGAGAGGGAGAGAGGGAGAGAGGGAGAGAGGGAGAGAGGGAGAGAGGGAGAGAGAGAGAGAGAGAGTCTCTCAGAGGACATTGACATGTATCAAAAACCTTAATGCATATCATAGTGTCCATCTGTCTGGATGTGCCAGTGTCTGTGCGTGTCCGTTGCATCAGCCTATCCCGAACCTCTTCCTAGAGACCGTGCGTGCACTGCATATGTTATCGACATCATTTTTTTTCCCTTTTTATTATTTGTCGCAGACGCTGTTCGACCTCAAAAGAACGAACCCGTATTTTTTTACCATTTATATCGACGGCCACATCAGAGATTGCGTGCGCACGTGGCATAACTCGCCCGAACGCATAAAACACACGTCGAAGGAAATTACACCCGGGGATATCTTGCCGTTGGCTTCGGCTTCGGCTCTGGCGTTCGGGTCACTGCGTCGGAACATGCGACTCTGTGACGCCGCGGGAATCAAACGTCTCTCGGTCTATTGATGTATTTTAACGTTATTATTTTTTTTCACCTAAGTGCTACTATTGGGTTTATTTCCTAAAGAAAGTCTAGTTTTTTTTTTTCTTTTTCTAGATAAGTGTCCCTCCATCCTATTTTCTTCCCTTCTCTCCCCACTTCCTCCCCTTTCCTACTACCCCTTTTCTGTCTCCCTTTTCCTTCCTTCTTTTCCCCGCTCCCTCTTTCTCCCGAGTCTAAACATTTAAATACACATTAATTCCCGTATAACAAGGTGCCTTCTTAAGAGAGCTTGTGTTCTCAGGAGGCTCAGCCATTCTATTTTTATTTTGTGTATGTCGAACTATATTTATGTATATTGACTAAATAAACGTTATCAATATCAATATCCCTCCTCCCTTTCCCCCTCTCTCCCTCTTCCCTTTCCCCCTCTCTCCCTCCCTCCTCCCTTTCTCCCTCCCTTCCTCCTCCCTCCTCCCTTCCTCTCTCTCCCTCCCTCCTCCCTTTCTCCCTCCCTCCTCCCTCCCTTTCTCCCTCTCTCCCTCCCATCTTCAGTGGCTGTCCGATTTGGTTTCTCGTTGCCGTTTCTCCCAAGACGTTAAATTTTGCGAGTCGTATTTTTTCTTACTTTTTGAGGCAAAGTTGTTTGTTTATAATTAATCTCATTATACAACCGTGTTGCCTTACTGTAGTTTTGTGAATATACGTTAACACACGTAAAAACAGACCCAGACAAAAACAAACAAACAACAGAACAAACAATGACACAAACAACGGCACACACAGGCATAATATACAAACTAAAAATGAAGGTGGAGGTCATACTACACCTACCCCCCCCCCCCTGTACATTCACCCTTCGGCGCCTTGAAGTCTGGTTAGTTTTTTTTTCTTTCTTTCTTTTCTTTTACATTTTCTCTAGTTCTCTTTTCCGTCGATTAATATTACTGTTATTATCATTATAACAATATTAGTAATAATTATCATTATTATGATCACTATTCGTGTTATCTAAACAAAAACAGAAGAACGTCAATCATATTATCATCGATATTGATAGTTATCGAAATGAGTATAACAACGAATATAATGTTTATAGATACTAAACGTTCAATGATACCAATAACAATTTAATTGTATGATGCCAAAAACAAAACAACAGAAACATTAACAACAGTAACGACAATACTGACCAAAGAAAACAAAGAAAAAAACATATACGCAAGAAAATACAGAAAAGAGAAAGAAAATCCGCTATGCACGAAAATACAGAAAAGAAAGAAATTTTGCTATGCACGAAAATCATGACGCAGACGACAGAAGGATTAACAAGGAAGAACTACAAATCGTTATAAACATACGCAACACACGGCCCCTACTGAAGCCGCTCAAGACGAAATTCTTCATCTCACCTGCGTTCTTTTTCCTTCTTCTCTCTTCTCCTTTCTTTTCCTCTCTTCCTTCCTCTATTTCTTTCTTAGGTTCAATTGCTTTCTTTATCTTTTTCGCTTTTCTTTCATCTTTCTTTTTTTCTTTTCTCTGTCTTCCCTATTTTCTTTCTTTTTTTTCGCCCACCCCCCTCTTTCTCTACAGCTTTCTCCCCTTTCTCTCTCTCTTTCTCTACGTTTCCACATGCTTTGTGCCCTCGTTTCTACATCTCTTTCAGTCTACTTTCTTTCCTCTCCCTCTTCCTCTTCATTTACCACCTTTCCTTTCCATTGCTTTTTCATTCAGTTTCTTCCTCCCTTTCTCCAAAAACACAAAAAGACGAAAACAAAAAAGGTAAACATACGAAACATTCGACGAAAACAACAGCGCGTCACAAAGCGTGCGGACTGGCCATCGACGCCGGGAACACGCGGAGACGGAGGGGGGGGGGGCATGAAACCATTATTAGGATGGAAAGGCGGGGGGGGAGAAGGAGGAGGAGGAGGAAGAGTAGGGGAGGAGGAAGAGGAAGAGAAGGGGAGGGGGAAGAGGAAGAGGAAGAGGGGGAGGGGGAAAGAGAGGGGAGGAGGAAGAGAAGGGGGAGGAGGAAGAGAAGGGAGGAGGAAGAGAAGGGGAGGAGGAAGAGGAAGAGAAAGAGAAGGGGAGGAGGAAGAGGTAGAGGAAGAGAAGGGGAGGAGGAAGAGGTAGAGGAAGAGAAGGGGAGGAGGAAGAGGAAGAGAAGGGGAGGAAGAAGAGGAAGAGAAGGGGAGGCGGAAGAGGAGAGGAGATAATGATAATCATGGCTGTATGGAAGCGAATGGATCGAGGATGAAAGAAAAACAAACAAACAAACAAAAAGACAGTATTCAAAACACTAACGCCCAAACTAAAATAAAATTCACAAAACCACAAACAATCCGCAACATCCGCAAGCCACCCGCACATACGCAAAAAAGGCGCGCACAGCCACGAATTCCGCAGGTGTGACCTTAAGCAGATGCGAGGGCTGGATGCAGGTGGAGTGACCCGACGCAGGTGTCAACAAACGACCTTGAGAGACCACTTTACAGGACGAATGACGACTGTGACGACCTGTGATGATTACGGGTAGGCGTTTCTCTGTCGCGCACTTGACGACTCAGTGTTCTGTGGTGGGCGATGGAGAGTGAATGAGTGTTGCTTTGCTCCTGTCTGTCTGTCTGTCTGTATGAAGTGATACCGCATATTCTCCTTTGCCGAATATAACGAATAAGTAAATGTTCTTCTGCAAGGAGTATAGAGAACGCTCTGCTGTGATAAGTATAAATGAATGCAAGTGTTCTAAAATTAGGTAAATGACCATTCAGTCTCATTAAAAAAAAAAAACAAAAAAACACGAGGTCGCCAACCTTAGGACCCCAACTATATCACGAGACACAGATGTCATCATAAACGTACCAAACATCGATTAAAAAAAAAGGCCAACGACAACAAAAAAGATCAACAAGTGTCATATAGGGAAGCGTCTCCCATCACCCCCCCCCCATAGCGTAACGTAAACAACAATGTGGGTTAAATAAAAGGGGGAGGGGAGGGAGAGAGGATGAAAAGGGTGGGCAAGGGGAGAAGAGGGGAGAGGAGAGAAGGGGAGGAGGAGGGAGAAAGGGAAGAATCTTCACCAAACACGACATCCATGTCAGACAACATGCAAAGAGACGAGGAATTTGTGACAGATGGATAGGAGGCCGTAGGGGAAGGGAGAATGGCTAAGGGAGGGGGGAAAGGAGGGAGAGAGAGAAGGGCAAGCCAAGGGTTAAAGGAGGGAGAGGGGAAAGGAGTAGGGAGGAGGGAGGAGGAGCAGGGAGGAGGAAGGAGGAGTAGGGAGGAGGGAGGAGGAGCAGGGAGGAGGGAGGATGACAAGGGAGTAGGGAGTAGGGAGTAGGGAGGAGGGAGGATGACAAGGGAGGAGGAGAAGGCAGGAGGAGTGAGAGGACGGGGAAGGGGCGGCACATCACAGCTGACTCTCTGCTTTTGCAATATTCACCGGGCGGTCGCTAATGTACACCACTTGCCTGCCGGGTCTTCACGCTCCCCGTAACGCTGAGTGCCTGCCCGAGTCAATACAACGGGGGAAAATCGGCCGGGATGGGGTAGGGGAGATGGGGCAGGTTGAGGGGAGAGGGGAGGAGGGAGGGCCGAAGGAAGGGGTGGGGAGGGGGAAGGAGAGGGCTAAAGGAAACGGTTGGGGAATAGCGAGGGAGGGAGGGGGCCGGAAGAAGGGTTGGGGAAGGGGAGGGGGAGGGAGGGGGCCCATGAAAACGGTTCAGGAATAGGGAGGGGGAGGGAGAGAGGGAGGGATAGGGAGGGGGCGGGAGGGAGGGAGCCGAAGGAAGGGTTGGGGAGGGGGAGGAGGGAAGGAAGAGTTGGGGAGAGGGGAGAGGAGGGGAGGAGGGGACTGAAGGGGAGGGGCAAAAATCAGGGAACGAAGGTATGACATGGGTGAGGGAAGGAGGGGCCCAAGGCGAAACGAGGGAGGGAGAAGGCAAGGGCGAGAGAACGCAGCGATCTAAAGGAACAGGGGCGAAGAAGAAGAGGCCACAAAGTAATGAATAAAGAGAAGAAAAAAAGAAGAAAAACAGCATAAAGGGAGAGGAAGAACGAGACGAAAGAGAAAAAGAGAGTAAGAGAATCTTTCCCTTGCATATTCAGCTTCTATGAACAAGGAAACGAAATAATATATGAACACATTCTTTTATTCATTTGTATGTATGTGTGTATGTAAGTATGCATGTATTAGTAGGTGTTAAATTATTATGTATAAGTATGTTTAATTACTATGTATAAGTACGTATATGTATGTATTAGTATTATGTATGCATGTATTAAGTATATGTATATATGTAAGTATGTGTGTACATATGCAGTATGTATAAGCATGTATATATAGACAGATACACAGAAGGAGAGATGAAGTAGGAGAGAGAGAGAGGAGGAGAAAGGGAGTGAGGGAGTAGGGGAGAGAGAGAGAGAGAGAGAGAGAGAGAGAGAGAGAGAGAGAGAGAGAGAGAGAGAGAGAGAGAGAGAGAGAGAGAGAGAGAGAGAGAGAGGTGTGTGTGTGTGTGTGTGTGTGTGTGTGTGTGTGTGTGTGTGTGTGTGTGTGTGTGTGTGTGTGTGTGTGTGTGGTGAGGGGAAGAGTGAGGCGAGGGAGAAGAGAGAGAGTGGGGGGGGGGGGGAATAGACATCTCGCCTGCCCAGTCACGCCCGCCTCAAGAATGAGAGAGATTTGTAAGGGCAGCTTTGGCATCACGCCTGGTGTAAAGGGGGAAATCAGGGCGGGAGGAAGAGGAACTAGAGGAGGAGTGATAAAAAAAGAAGAGGAAAGAGGAAGAGATTAGAAAGAGGAAGAGGAGGAAGGAGGAGAATAGGAGTAAGAGGAAGAGGACGAGGAAGATGAGGGAGGAGGAGAATAGGCAGAGGAGGAAGAGAAAAGAGAAGGGAAGAGAAAAGAGAAGGGAAGAGAAAAGAGAAGAGAAGGAAGAAGAGTTAAGGGGAGGAGGGAAGCAAAAGGAAGAAAGGACGAACAGGTGGAAGAGAGAAAACAATAAAAAAAAAAGACAAGAGACGAAAGAAAATGAAATAATACAACAACAAAAAAAAATACTGTTCAAACGAATGACCCGATAATCACATCAACACTCATTACGACCCCCCACCCACCCCTCATCCCTAACCCCCCACCCTCACCCCCCACCCCCAACATGCCCCTACATTCGTCAAGCGCTAATCTGCCCGTCATGTCGACCCAGCCAACCGACAACGACAAATACGGAACAGAAAACACCAATCTCACTCGTGTCATTGTGTCGGGCCGGATAATCTGTCACTGTTCACTATCACCTCGTCATATCAATATATTCCCATTGTTTTTGTTCTCAATGCGACACATTATCAAACAGAGGGGGGGGGGGATACATAATTTGTCTACAGCCGTATGCTATCCATAAGGTATAAAGTTGTCCTGAAATGATAGTATATATAATGATGCTGTAATATGTTGAAAATGATAATGTAGTAATAGATGGTGTGATAATGTAATGTAACAAAAAATAAATAAAAACAAATAAAATGAAAATGATTACAATATGATCAAATGAACATTAGCACAATACTGAAATTTAAATAACTGGAATCTAATATAACAAAGACAATTAAAATCTTAAGTGAAAGTGACAATGTAGCGTAAAAAAAAATGAAGACTACAATGTAACATAAAATGTTACAAAATATCATGAAATGAAAATGACAATGTAAAAAATAACAAATGATTACAATATAATAAAGCTGAAGGAATCACATTATATAATAAAATCATAATGATAAACTTAGAAAAAATAAAATAAAATTAGTACAAAATACTGCATGGAAATACTAATCCTAATATAAATCAGCCGAATGAAAGATAACACAGAGGTAGGCCTAAACATACCACCAATACCGTATCCCTCGTCTCTCCCTCTCGCCCCGAACCAAGAACAGAGAGTCAAGTCATGCACGACTCGCGCATGACTCATGACACACTCCACGCGAGCGCAAGGCCACGCCGCGGACCCGACACGCCCGCTAAACACTCTTCTGAATCAACAACAACAACAACAAGCAAAAATAATCCAATTTCCACCAGACGCGGCGAGGGGTCAGAGACACGAGCGCCCCCTGGAAGCCGGCCAGCACTGTAGCAGAAGCAGTAGCAGTTGAGAAGGGTCAGGATTTCCTTGGCAGCGTCGAACCTAAACCTACCGTATGTAGGCCTACCCCCCCCCCTCTCCTTTCCCCGAATCCTTCCTTTTTTTCCCTTCCTCCCTCACCCATTCTCTCCCCTTCTTTCCTCTCCCCTTCTTTCCTCTCCCCTTCTTTCCTCTCCCCTTCTTTCCTCTCCCCTTCTTTCCTCTCCCCCACCCATCCCCCTTTCCCCCAAACCTCTCCTCTCCTATCTCTTATCTTCCTTCCTCTCCCCCCTTCTCTTCCTTTCCTTCCATCCTACTCCCGCCTTCCATTCTCTTCCCCTTCCCCCTCTACTTCCTCCGCCCCCCCCCCCCTTTTAGCGCATGACGGGTCGACGTGCGGCCGAAAACGTAATCTCTTAGACGGCACTAATCAGTAATAAATATTAGAGCCACGACGTCGACCCGAGAGCTTCTCAGAATTATATAGCGTTGCATGAACTCGAGCTAATCACGTGCCCTCTCCCCTCCCCCCTCCCCCCCACTTCTATTCTCCCCCTTGTTACCCCACTTCCCACTTCATTCCTTCTTCCTCTCTACTTTCTCCTTTCCCTCTCCCTCTCTTCCGTTTTCCCTTCTCCTCTTCTCTCGTCCTCTACTTTCCCTTACCCTTAAATCATCCGCGGTCCACTTCCTGCTCTCCCTCCTCCTTTTCCTTTCCATTCCCTTCCGTCTATATATTCCTTCTCCTTCCCCCTCCCCCTTTTTTTCCCCCTTTCCCCCCATTTTCCATCTTCCTCCTCCACTTTCTATTCCCCTTCCCTCCCTCTTCTTCACCTTTCCCTCTCTTCCTTCCTCCCCCTTTTCTTTCTTCTCTTTTCCCTCTCTTCCTTCCCCATTCCCTCTCCTCCTCCTTCCCTCCCCCCTTCCCTCTCTTCCTCCTTCCCACCTTCTATCGCCTCCTCCTCCCCCCACCCCCCACCCCTCACACGCTAGCCGCTCGTCGCCAGCCACTACAAGCGGTCAATGTGGGGCTTCTTGCACGCTTTGTTTACGCTTGTTTTTTTCTCTCCCTTTTTTCTGTATTCCTAGAAAAAAAAATGGCGAAGGAAGGGGGATGAAAATAGAATGAAAGCAAATAAGGAAGGTGGGAGGGAAGGGTGGTGAGAAGGATAAGAAAGAAGACAAGAAGGGAAGTAGAAAGAAGAAAAAAATAATAATGAGAGAGGACGAAGGGGGACGAAGAAACAGAACGGAGATGAAGAGAAGAAGGAAAGGAGGAGAAGCATTGAAGGATTGGAGGAGGACGTGGAGAGAGAGAGAGAGAGAGAGAGAGAGAGAGAGAGAGAGAGAGAGAGAGAGAGAGAGAGAGAGAGAGAGTTCAGGGGCGTATACGAACGAGCCCAAGGTCGCGGGCGTCAATATGCAGAGTAGAGGGCGTGCGAGACCAGAAGCCGTGACAGCCCGACGCGTCACATGGGCCTAGGAGGAGCTGGACCTATGCCGCCTTTCCCGCCTTTCCCGCCCTTCCCGCCCTTCCCGACCTTCAAAAGCCAAGGAGGGTAGCGCCTTCATGCCCCTCCCCCCGTTTCCCTTTTACAAAGGTTTACTCTTTTATCACTGCCACTTTTTCTTCTTTTCACCATTTTCCTTCTACTTCTCTACCTTCTACTTCTCTCTCTCTCTCTTTTCTTTCTCTCTTTCTCTCCCCATACTCCACCTTTTCACAACCACTTCTCTCGCTCTCTCCTTTCTACCTCTTCCATCCATCTCTCGCCCTTTTTCTCCTCCATTTCTCTTTCTCTTCTCCCCCCACCACTTTCCTCTCGCTTCCCTTCACTCTTTCACTCCCCCCTCCCTTCCTCCCCCCCTCTCCTCTCCCTTCCCCCCTCTCCCTCTTTTCCCTTTTCTCCCCTCATCCTTTCCCCTACCTCCCTTCCCCTTTCCCCTCATCCTCCCCTACCCCCTTTCCCCTAATCCTCCCCTACCCCCTTTCCCCCATCCTCCCCTACCCCCTTCCCCTTTCCCCTCATCCTCCCCTACCCCCTTCCCCTTCCCCTTTCCCCTCATCCTCCCCTACCCCCTTCCCCTTTCCCCTCATCCTCCCCTTCCCCCTTCCCCTTTCCCCTAATCCTCCCCTACCCCCTTTCCCCTAATCCTCCCCTACCCCCTTTCCCCCATCCTCCCCTACCCCCTTCCCCTTTCCCCTCATCCTCCCCTACCCCCTTCCCCTTCCCCTTTCCCCTCATCCTCCCCTACCCCCTTCCCCTTCCCCTTTCCCCTCATCCTCCCTACCCCCTTCCCCTTTCCCCTAATCCTCCCCTACCCCCTTTCCCCTTATCCTCCCCTACCCCCTTCCCCTTTCCCCTCATCCTCCCCTACCCCCTTCCCCTTTCCCCTCACCCCCCCTCCCTCGCCACTTGGCTAGCTCCTCCTCCAGCGTCACTATCCAACACCTGGCGTACAAAGGGCTTCCGCCACTCCTACTTTCAGAAGCACCGCCACACTTAGCTGTGTAACCCTAGAGAAGGCTGTCCGGAGATTTATCTTTCTTTCTTTTTTCTCTTCTATTCATTCGTTTTTTTTTCCCTTTATCATATCGTGTTTTTTCATCTTAATTCTTTCGCTTCTATTCATTCGGATTTTTAATTTTTTTTTTTTTTTTTTTTTCGTCTCATTTTTTTTGCTTCTGCTTTCCTTTCTGAATATATGCTGCGGTTCATAACATGTTTTTTGCATGGCAAAAGCAAGCTCACGCAAGCTGCTGTTGTCTGGTTGCATTGGACATTCATAAGGTTTGGAGTAGTTCTTTGTCTTTCTCTCATCTTCTTTCTCCTCCTCCGCTCTCTCTATATCTATCCATCTATACCTTTCTCCGTCTCCCTCTCCCATTTTTGTATCACCCTTATATGCATACATACATAAACATTTAATCAAATTATATACATCAATTTCGTTTGACCTTTCTTCTCCTATTCCTCCCCTTCTTTCCGTCCTCTCTCCTCCATCTCCCGCTAATTCACATATCATCATCTTTCCCCTTTCCCTCCTTTCTCGGACTCCCCCCCCCCCAGTCTCCTGTAACTTTCCCCATGTTTCGGCAATTTCCTTATTCTCCCTCGTTTCCCCTCATTGTCTTATCTACTTTCCCCCCAATTCCCCTTACTCTTTAACGCTCTAGTCCCCTGACCCTGCCTCTTGTCGCTCAGATCTTACCCTTCGCTCCCAATCATTATCTTTACCACCCTCTCTTCCCCCTTTGACCTTCCTTTTCCCCTCGTTATTTCCCCTCATTGCCCTTTGTATCTCTCCCCTCACCCCCAACCACTCTCGCCTCCTCGCCCCCCCCAAACCCCTCTTTCCCCTCAACCTCAATCACTCCTTCAACACTCTTTATCTGCCTCTTTCCCCCTTCTTTCTCCTCGTCCCTCCCTCTCCCCTACCTTTTCTATCGTTCCCCTCAACCCAAATCACTCCTTTAACACTTTCCCTATCTACCTCCTTTCCCCTTTCTTCCCGCGCCGTCCCCCTCCTCCCCTCCCCCTTCCCTATCACACTCCCCTCGCCCACCCCCCCCTCATTCCCTCCCCTCACCTTCGTGCGGTTGGCAATTCGTAATTAGTTTCCAGTCGGCCCATTGTGTGCCTTATCGCGACAAATTATAACTGCGGCATTGACGTCTCGGGCCAACCGCATGCGGAGCCTAGAGGGGAAAGAGGGAAGGGCGAGGAGAAAACAGGGGGAATATATGGGAGGAGAGAGGGAAAATGAGGGGTGGAAGGAGAGAGGGGAGAGGAATGAGAAAGGAAAAAAAAAGACGAAGGTATGGATGGGGAGTGGAGCAGGAGAGAGGGGAAACGAAATGAAAAGGAGATAGGGGAAAGAAATAAAGGAAAAGGGGAAAAACAAATGAAACGAAAGTATGGATGGAGAGCGGAAGGGAATTAGGGGGGAAAAAGGAAAACTGAAACACCCGCCTATAAGCAAACAACAAACAAAAACAATTACCCTTTGCTGTACGTCCTCCAAGGAGACATGCGCAGCCGATGTTCTTTTTTCTTTTTTTCAAGTTTTCTTCCAAGTTGTTCGCTCATTATTACCGGCACTAATTTGTCCTGTGCATCCCCCCTCCCCTCCCCTCCCCTCCCCTCCCGTCCCACCCTCTTCCCTCTCCTCCCTTATCCCCCTATTCCCTTGGCACTCTCTCTCCCTCCTTCTCTCAAACTTCTGGAAGGATCGATGCTTGGAACTCCCACCCCCTCCCCACCCCCGTAATATCCACCCCCCCATCCTCTTCAGACACCCCTCCCCCTCCCCCTCCCCCTTTCTCAGCCAGCCATGTGCAGTCGGTGTTTATCCTTGTCTTTCTCGGGAGGAAGGGAGGGAAGAGAAAGAAAAAGAAACGAAGGAGAAAGAATAAAAGAGAGAAGAGAAAAGAGAGGGGAAGAAAAGCGTTAGGAAATAGAAAAAAAAGGAGGAGCGAAAAAAGGACGAAGAACGAAAGGAAAGGAAAGAGGGGTGGGAAAAGAGAAATCTAAAAATGGAAGAGATAATTATCTATATAGAAACAGAATTATGACATTTACGAATAGAAAAAACAAATATATCAACCACAAAGTAAAGATGGAAATGCAGACGAAACAACAAGAAAAATAAAGAAAACCGATAAAAACATGAACTTGAGCGCTGTGTTCAGATAATCGAAGGCAAGGCGATTCCCTGTCAAACCATTATCTGCAGACTGAACGAATGGTCATTAGGGTGAAAATCGCGTGCGGCTCAGATTTCTCTCGCCACACAAACGGGTCAAAACACGGGGAGAGAGGGGGAGAGAAGGGGAAGGGGGGGGGGAGGGTAAACAAGGCGTTAGGAATACGTATAAGGGAGATGAAGAGGGAGAGGTTGAAAGGGAGAGTGGAACTGGGAGAGGGAGAGGGACAGAGAGTCGGGAAGAGAAGGAGAAGGAGAGAGGGAGAGGGACAGAGAGTCGGGAAGAGAAGGAGAAGGAGAGGGAGAGTAGCGGGAGAAGGTGGGGAAGTGGGGATGAACATGGAAATGGGAGGAGGAGAGAGACAGGGAAAGGGGAGAAGAAGACAGAAAGAGAGAGGGCAAGAAAACCAGAGAGAGACTAAGAGCACCGAAAGAGCGAAAGCGAGAATCGACGGACGCATCAGGAACTGCCGGCCGTCGCTGCGTTAACCTGACCTCTGACCTTGAGCCCGTCTGACCCCTGACCCCTGGCGTCCACCCGAGCTCCGTCTCTCGTCCGACATTCTATTTTTCTTTTCCTTTTTTCTTTTTTTCGGTCCACATATCCGAGAGCATTTCGGTTCTTGTTACATTAATAATGTTTTACATAAGACGTTTTGAGAAAACGTTGGGCGCCTGCGGAATGAAATGAGTTAGAGAGAGAGAAAGATCACAGAGAAAGGAAAACACGAGAAAAATTGAAACAGTGGTATCTGTATATGAGATGAGTGAGGAGAGAGAGAACGAGGAGAGGAGAGAGAGAAAGAGGAGAGGAGAGAAAAAAAGAGGACAGAGAAAGAGGAGAGAAAAAAAGAGGAGAGAGAAAGAGGAGAGAAAAAAAGAGGAGAGAGAAAGAGGAGAGAGAAAAAAAAGGAGAAAAAAGAGAGAGAGAGAAAGAGGAGAAAAATAGAAAGAAAGAAAAATAGACAGAAAGCGATATAAAGACATTTTTCCTTCATGGCTCAACAACGTACGTACTTGTTTATCCTAATTCTAGGACGGAAACAATACCATATTCGTGATTCGATCCCAGATTCCGATATGAATAACTAAATAGTCTACACAAATCTACATAAATCTACACAACTATTCTACGTAAATAAAACCCAAAGAGCATCGAGTGAGCGCACCAAGGGTACAGTGGGGCGGGGGGGGGGGGGGAAGGAAGGAGAGAAATGTATCTCTTAGTCTTCATCTTTCCTTTTCCCGTCATTATCTGGCCTTCTCTTTTCCTTCGTCATTATTTACTCCCCTCTCCGTATCACCCTCTTCCCTCCATCTCCATTCCTATTCTTCCTGTTTCTCTTATCTACCCCCCCTCCTTGTCATTCCCATCTCCCTGTTCTGTCTTCTCTTTTCCATCTCCCTCCCATCTCTTCTCTCTATCTCCCTCACCTCCACTCTTTTCTATCACACTTACTCTTTTCTTGCAATCTTCCCCACCTCCTCCGTTCTTTTCTTTGTCTCCCTTTCCTTATCTCTCCTCTTTCTGCCCCCCGCACCTTCCTCACTATTGCTGTCTCCCCCCTCCCTCCCCCCTCTCTCTTCTTTCTTTCTTTCTTTCTTTGACCTTCCCTCCCCTCTCCCTCCCCTCTCCCTCCCCTCCTTTCTTCTCGCCCTCATTCCCCCTTCCTCGGAGAGATTTACGAGACAAATTCGCCGCTATAAATGGGCTCTGATTTATCCTTCCCTCCCGCTTCTAGAATCATCCTTCTTTGGGAGTTTAAAGAGAATGGAGAATGGCGCCGGACAGGAGGACAGATTACGAGAGAGAAAAAGAAAGAAGAAAAAAAAAAAGTGAAAAAGAAAGAAAGAAAAAGAAAAAATATTCATCTTTATAATAATAAAAAAAAAAACGAAGAAAGGAAAAAGAAAAAAAGTGAAACGAAGCGAAGTTTCTGCAAGACCCCTTCCATTCAAAGACACACGACCTTCCAACACGGATAAAGGTCAATGCACCTCTTCTAATCTTAATGGAAAGGTCAAGGCGACGCATAAGGCCGCTCTGGAGACTGGAAGCTCATTCACTCCCCCCCCCCACCTGAATCCCCCCCCCCCGTCCCACAGTACAGGTGTACGGATCGCCTCGCTGACCTTGATGCGAGAGTGAAGTGAATACGACCTTGATTGATTTCGCGTTCTTGAGCTCGTCTCGAGAAGTGACTCGGGAATAAGCGCGCTATGACCTTGGCGACGCCGGGGATGTGACGTGGGGCGAGGCTTGACACAAGCTGGAAATAAAATTCTTGAAAAGGAAATAATTTCCTCTTTGAAGACTAATACGTGTGCATAAACTGAATGACGCAAATCCATAAAAAAAACAGAGAGAGAGAGAGAGAGAGAGAGAGAGAGAGAGAGAGAGAGAGAGAGAGAGAGAGAGAGAGAGAGAGAGAGAGAGAGAGAGAGAGGAGAGAGAGAGAGAGAGAGAGAGAGAGAGAGAGAGAGAGAGAGAGAGAGAGAGAGAGAGAGAGAGAGAGAGAGAGAGAGAGAGAGAGAGAGAGAGAGAGCAATCAAACCACGTGGCCCCAAAAATGTCCTGAACAAGCCCCAACAAGCCCCGCCCACCCACCACGTGACGTAAACAAACAAGCCATCCGTCAATGAAGTCTTTCCAATACTTACCAAGATTTAAATAGAACTGCACTTCCCGCCTCAACCTGTTCAACCATCTATTCTTTTCGAATTGCGAGTGCCTTTACAAATAGAATAAATCCGCTAAAATGATTGTCTTCGCCTCCGATATAATGCACGATATATCTAGTCGATGCGCAATAGCAATATATATATAACACGTCAACAGCTATTTGGCGATCGATGGCACACTGCAATACTCGCGGGTGAAGTGAGGCCTTTCGGTAGCATTGGCCGTTATTGCAAAATTGCGCGGTGGTGGTGGTGTGGTAGAGGAGTGGTGGTGTGGTAGAGGAGTGGTGGTGTGGTAGAGGAGTGGTGGTGTGGTAGAGGAGTGGTGGTGTGGTAGAGGAGTGGTGGTGTGGTAGAGGATTGGGTGGTGTGGTAGAGGAGTGGTGGTGTGGTAGAGGAGTGGTGGTGTGGTAGAGGAGTGGTGGGGTGGTAGAGGAGTGGTGGTGTGGTAGAGGAGTGGTGGTGTGGTAGAGAGTGGTGGTGTGGTAGGGTGGTGGTGTGGTAGAGGAGTGGTGGTGTGGTAGAGGAGTGGTGGTGTGGTAGAGGAGTGGTGGTGTGGTAGAGGAGTGGTGGTGTGGTAGTTCTCGTGAAGGTAGTGTTGAGATGGTTGTAGCTGAACAAAGGTAATTTTTAACAGTTACAGCAATAACAAAAGCAGTTGTAGTTGTAATTTTAACTCCAGTAGTAGCAGCAGCAGCAGTGGCAGCAGCAGCAACAATAGTGGTACTGGTTGCGGTGATGGAAACAGAGGCAGTAGTGGTGGTAGCAGTAGCAGTAGCAGTAGCAGTAGCAGTAGCAGTAGAGCTAGTAGTAGTAGTAGTAGTAATAACAGCAGCAGCAACAACAATAGTAACAGCAGTGATAATTAAGAAATACAAGAATATCAATAAAAAAACAATAACATGAACAAGACCACGAAACAAAAGAGCAGCAGCAACGTTATCATCGCCATCATCATCATAGGATCAGATCGCTTCCATCGGCGACTAATCCTAAAAATGGAGATCCAATATCATTTTAATTCGAATGTAAATAGATGGCATGACGAATAAAACAATTCAAAATTATGGTAATTTCTTTTAATATCCCTTCCGTCGTAACAACAAATTAATTACTTTCTCCACAAGTAATGTCAAAATTTAAATGATAATTAACCCTTCCCTTGAATCGTTGATATCTATTAATACTATCAAAGAAACAGCGAGAGAGAGAGAGAGAGAGAGAGAGAGAGAGAGAGAGAGAGAGAGAGAGAGAGAGAGAGAGAGAAGGAGAGAAAGAAAGAGAGAGAGAGAGAGAGAAGGAGAGAAAGAAAGAGAGAGAGAGAGAGAGAAGGAGAGAAAGAAAGAGAGAGAGAGAGAGAGAAGGAGAGAAAGAAAGAGAGAGAGAGAGAGAAGGAGAGAGAGAGAGAGAGGAGAGAGAGAGGAAGGAGGAGAGAGGAGAGAAGAGAAGAGAGAGGAGAGAAAGAAAGAGAAGAGGAGAGAGAGAAGAGAGAAAGAAAGAGAGAGAGAGAGAGAGAGAAGGAGAGAAAGAAAGAGAGAGAGAGAGAGGAGAGAAAAAGAAACAGGCACAGACACACTGACAACAGTTTCATTCCAAATAAACCTACGTAATAACACTTATCGTAAAGGCTAACAACGGTTCCAAATGCTAACAAAGGCGTCCTTATGACCAGTCACTTACATACCGCAATAAAAGCAACGAAGGAAGCAGAAAACAAAAAGAAAAGAATACCAAAGGAAAAAAGAAGAAGAAATGCAGGAAGAAAAATTTAATTGATAAAAAATCGATTATAAACCAAAGAAAACAAAGAACAGCAAAATATTAAACCTATAATTAATCATCAATAATAGTCACAACAATTAATAAGTAATAACAACAATAACAATAACATCAATAAGGATAATGAGGATAATAATGAAAATGACCATGACGATAATAACTATAGTAACAATCATAATAATAATAATAATAACAATAACTGAAAATCATAGCCACAACAGGCACTTTCCAAGCTAAAGAAGGCCACGCCCCGTCGACAAACTATGCCTACGTGAGGCTGTCCAGAGTCGTTGCAAAGCTGCCGTGTGGCGGTCGTTGCAATCCCCCCTCCCCCCCTTCCCCCTCCCCCTCCGCCACACCATTCTCATTCTCTTCTTCCTCCCACGTCTTCATTTCTATTCCCTTTTCATTTTAGTCTTTTTTTTTACTTTACCCTTTTATTTTATTCTCATTTCTCGTTACTTTTTTCTCTCACTCGGGTGTATGCCCTTCTTTTTTCCTCTCCCTTATTCCCGTTCACTTCTCCTTCCCTTAATATTCCCCCTTGCTACCCCATTAACTCCCTCCCTTTTTCCCCTTTGCCACCCCTTTAGCTCCCTCCCTTTTTCCCCTTTGCTACCCCTTTAGCTCCCTCCCCCTTTCCACCTTCTCCCTCTCCCCCCCCTTCTCCCTCTCTCCCCCCTTCTCCCTCTCTCCCTTCTCCCTCTCCCCCCTCTCCCCGCCCATACACCTTAGCGGAACATTATACCCTATGCAAAGCACTCTCGCTCTTCACCCGAGATAAGCAGAGATACCAAGACGCAGGTGTTGGAGCCTTGGGGAAAGGAGAGCGGTGTGGTAACGATGATGATAATGAAGAAAGAGCGATAAAGAAGACGGCGACGATGATGGCGATGAAGACGGATAGGGAGGAGATTGAAAAAGAAAAGAGAGGAGAGGTAAGGAAGGGTAAGTGACAAAGATGTATGTATAACGAGGGACCAGGAGCACACGAGAGAGAGAGAGAGAGAGAGAGAGAGAGAGAGAGAGAGAGAGAGAGAGAGAGAGAGAGAGAGAGAGAGAGAGAGAGAGAGAGAGGGGGGGGGGGGCAAACAGAGAAGCACAGAGAGAAAAAAAAAGTGAAAAAGTATTGATAAGGGACAAAGAACAGGAGTGACAGAAGGGGAGAGAGGGGGAGAATTTATTGAAGGAGAATAACGAGAAAATACCAACTAGAAATAATAAGAGGAGAGGAGGACGAAAAAGAAAAGGAAAAAAGGAGAAAAGAACGTAGAAAAAAAGACAACAAGGAAAGACAGACGGAGGACAAGAACAGGAAAGACACGCGTACCTCTTGCCCCCTCGACAGCCTCCCCCCCTCCCACCTCCCCCCCACTGCCCCCAAGCCATAAAGAGGAGCAACACGACGCCTCAGAAGGTTAGCTTAAATACCGTCCCCGGCGCCATAAGGTGTAAGAAGAATGGCTAGACAACACGCACGAAAAAAAGAAGAGAAAAGGAAAGGAAGGAAGGAAGGAAGAAAAAGAAGAAGAAGAAGAAGAAAAAAAGCAACTTCATTATGTCAATTAACTGGTCGATCCTTACTTGGGGGGAAGGGGGGAGGGGAGGGAAGAGGAGGGGAATATAGTTCCATGACGTAATGCAGCTACAGGTCGCCCGCTATCATATTTGCATGCATATTAAAAACCCAAGCATACGGAGTTGTTCATCACTACCGAGTCTCGCTTCTGTTCCGTTGCTGTTGTCAGCCTCTCTCTCTCTCTCTCTCTCTCTCTCTCTCTCTCTCTCTCTCTCTCTCTCTCTCTCTCTCTCTCATTCTGTCCCTGTCCTTCCTTCTCCCTTCTTCTGGCTCTCTCTCTCTCTCCCCTTCTCTCGGTCTCTATCTCTCTCCCCTTTTCTCTTTCTTTCATTTCTCTTCCCCTCTCTCCATCTCTATTTTCTCCAATTCCCTCCACATTAAAAACTAAAGAAATCACTGCAAACCAAGAGCAGAACGAAGAGAAACAAAGGAAATAAAAGAAAGACGAAACCAAAAGAGAAGAGAAAGAGGAGATGAGGAGATGAGTCGCGCGCATCACCTCAGCTGAAACTACAACTACAATGCCCTCATCTCTCAGGATTACAAGGACACAACCAAGACAGGCAGTCTGAACAAACACAAGATATCCTTCTTCGACTTTTGCTGACGCTATTTTTGTTTTTTGTTTGTTTCTTATTTTCAGAGAGATCTTTTATAGAAATGTTCCAGAGACAGACTGAACAGTGACGAAAGACTGAGATAAAACCGTGAGAGGGAGAGGGAGAGGGAGAGGGAGAGGGAGAGGGAGAGGGAGAGGGAGAGGGAGAGGGAGAGGGAGAGGGAGAGGGAGAGGGAGAGGGAGAGGGAGAGGGAGAGGGAGAGGGAGAGGGAGAGAGAGAGAGAGAGAGAGAGCAAAAAAAAAAAACAGAAAAAGAAAAAACGAACCAGGAAAGAGAAAGAAGTCAGACAAACAGCGAAAGAGGAAACGCCAGAAATTGAAACAAAGGGAAAGGAACGAGAACGAAGAGATGCATATGTAAATAAGAAACGCAGGGGAGAAAAGGATGAACGGAAGAGCCAAAAGTTCCCGGGAAATGAAGAATTCGGACAAAGCGACGGGGCGACGAACGAGGCAAAGGGTCAGAGGACAATGACGGACGACCCGGCGCTGAATGACACTCCGTCGACGCTGCCAACACTACAACCACAACCACAACTACAACTACTATAACAACAACAAAACAAGGACGGTTACAGAACAACGAGAACAATTAAAACAATGAGAAGAACATCAACAACGGCGAAGATAATTGGAATAACAACGACGATAACAATTAGAATAACAATAGCATTAGAATAACAAACAACAACAACAACAACGACGATAACAACAAGCAAAAGAAACAGACCTAGAAACCAGCAATAAAAAACACGATACAAGTACAAACACCTCTACAAAGTGAACAGAAAATATAACGAACACGAAAACCAACCTAAACGAAGCAAAAGAGAAAGACAAAGGTGAACAACACACAATGCAAAACACAGAGAAAGAATCTGACACCGATCAATCAGAGTCTGGAACGTCCGAACAACGCTGGCACGAAGCCAAAGCCGCTGGAAAGGTGAGAACACGAACACTTCTTTTTGGGAGGGCGATACGGGTCGTAGTTTTAGTCAATTAATATAATAATTCGGATTTCAGCTCGTTAAACTGACAATAAATGAATGGATAGGAACACGCGCGCCCGCACAGACAGACAGACAGACAGAAACACACAGACATAAAGACAGACACACACACACAGAAAGCCAGACACACACACCTTGATTACAAAACCAAATAGCGAACAATAAAATAGATTCGAGAGAGGACTGCATTGTCATAAGATCAAGCTCTTCATCTCCAGTCCTATATATGGAAGGATCTGACGCCATTAGCAAGACAATGGGCACAGAGCCTACTGAAACCCCCCTAAAGCCACTGATTGGCTAAGCAGCTCAGCCAATCAGCGTCTTCGATGTGGTGAAGACTGCTCATTCTTTTAAAATAAAATAATATAATATAGAATATGATAAAAATGGAGATATAGATTAAGCTAGAGAAGAGAAAACAAAAAATGGGAAGAAAAGCGAGAGAAAGCGAGAAAGCGAGAAAGCGAGACAGAAAGAGTGAATAAGAGAGATGGAGAGAAAGGAAACCGTAAACAGAAAAAAAAGACACGAAAAGAGAGTAAAAAAAGAAAAACAAACAAACAAACGAGAGTTAATAGAAGAAGAGAGACGAACAAATAGAAACCAAAGGAAAAGAAGCCAGACAGAGAGACAGACAGACAGACACAGCTGACAAGAGGAGCAGTCATTCCCAACCCGCTAATGGACTTCGGTCATGGAATCGAGACATCATACACGAAACAAGGGAGAGAGAGGGAGAGGGAGAGGGAGAGGGAGAGGGAGAGGGAGAGGAAGAGGGAGAGAGGGAGGGAGAGAGAGAAGAGAAGGATGTGAAAAAGGAGGAAGAATGTAGAACAAGGAGGAGGAAGAAGACGAGGAGGAGAGATAGGAAAAGGAAGTGAGGAGGCGGAGAAAGAGGAAGAAAAAAAAGGGAAGAATGGAGAAGAATAAAACGGTGAAAAAAAGGAAGGTGGATATAGGGAAAAGGGAGAAGAAAATGGGAAGATGTAGAAAAAGTGGGAGAAGAGAAGAGAGGAGCGAGGGAAGAAGAGGGGAGGAAACGGAGAAGGAGAAATAGAAGATCACAGTAACGGCGTGAGAAATGTGACGCGGGTGGGGTGACGAAAAACAAGAAAGGAAAGGAAGAGAAGACAAATGAAGAAAGGAAGAACTAGCATTGAAGGAGGAGACGGTATATAAAGAAAGGGAAAAATGAAAGGCGAGGCTCTCTGAGCTGGTGAAAAGACGCATAACCAGGCCGAAATTGCATCAAGTCGGGACAGGAAGGAAATGTCGCCTCCCTCCCTCTCCCTCCCTCCCTCCCTCTCCCCCATCTCCCTCCCTCCCTCCCTCTCTCTCTCTCTCTCTCTCTCTCTCTCTTTCCTTCTTCGTCGTCTTCTTATTTCTTTTCTTCCTCCACTTCATCTTCATCCTAAGGTCACCTTAAGCGGCT
>NC_051423.1:7263466-7285966 GCF_015228065.2 Penaeus monodon | reverse complement strand
GTCGAAATTCAGTCGATATTCCGGCGGTGTGCCTCTCCTCTCCCTCCCGCCCCCCTTGCCCTGAACTCCACAACTATAAAGAAAAAAAAAGAAAGAAAGAAAGAAAAAAAAAAAGAATGGCTAGTCGATGTCGCTGGAATGCAAACTGGATCTAATATCTCCCGGGATGTACTGGGTGAACTCCAGCCTAAGCGAGACATCTTGCATATGCATTAGACTATAAAACTAATTGTTTACATCCTTCGGTCTTAGTTGATGTACAGTTTGAGTCTAATGTTTTATGCGGAAAACCTCGGACGTGTCGCCTTTGCCATTCGCGAAGTGTACTTGGGAATCTCTGCAGTTCATCCCCCATGAAAGATAATTGCTCGTCACATCCATCTTTCTCCTTTTATCTCCCTTCCCCTGCTTCTTTTCTTTGTCTATCCTTTGCTCTCTCTCTCTCTCTCTCTCTCTCTCTCTTGCTTTCCTTCAGTCTCTACTTTTCACCCCTAACTCTCTCTTCCTTTCATTCCATCCCACCTTTATCCCTCCCCGAAGTTTCTTATTTTCATGGTTCCTTCCTCCTGCCTCCCCCCCACCTCCCCCCCCCATCCCAATGCTCCGGCCGCCCTACGTCACTCCACGCCCGTGTCCCTCGACCTGCACCTTTAACTCGTGTACAGCATGAGGGCACATGCACACATACACCACTTCAGCGGAAGAAGCCTGCCCACGCAACCAACTTGGAAATATATTCTCTCTCTCTCTCTCTCTCTCTCTCTCTCTTTCTCTCTCTTTCTCTCTCTCTTTCTCTCTCTCTCTCTCTCTTTCTCATTCCGTCTTTCTTCTCTACCCACCCTGCGAGTCTCCCCCCTGTCATCTCACTGACCTCCCTTCCCTCTCCCTCTCCCTCTCCCTCTCTCTAATACAATCAAAAGGAAGATGGACAACTTATTATTTTCTTTAATTAGTGTCTTAATGAATCCGGTCTTTTTTTTTGTGTTGCACTTAACGATGCCGTAAGACTTTATTTGGCATTCCTTTCCTAATGAGAGTTTCGGAAACTTTGCTTTTCTCTCTTCACAAAATATACGAGGCTGGTTGAGAAGAAGTTCCAGTCTGTTAACAACTTTATTAATGCAGTTTGATAATCTAGCGAATATCAAGCTCTGAAGTAAAATGCAACAAGACATAAGAAAATATATATACATTAAATTAACTGTACAGCAACTCTGAAGTTGCATACACGCAGTACCTTTCTTTTCTACACTTTTTTTTTTTTTTACTTTTTTTTACTTCTGGCGTTTCTGACGTCACTCGGAGAGGCCGACCTTCCGCCTAACCTCCGTCCACGTGGAGGCGGCGATGGCCTTGGCCCTGGCGGCGCCGAGGTCGAGGAGGCCGACGAGGTGCGCCTTATCCTCCAGGAGCCGCGTCAACTCCTGGCGGATGGGCCTCAGGTGCTCGATCACCACGTCCGCCACCAGCAGCTTGTACTGGCCCGTGTCCTTGCCCTCGCACTGGGCGCGGATCTCGTCGTAGGAGAGGCCCGCGATGGCGCTGTGGATCGTCATGAGGTTGGACACGCCCGGGCGCGTCTCGGGGTCGTAGTACACCGCCGACGTACAGTCCGTCACCGCCTTCTTCAGCTTCTCGAGGATCTGGTCGGGCGTGTCGGTGAGCTCGATCCTGCTCTTGGGGTCGGCCTCGCTCTTCGACATCTTCTTGGTGGGCTGCCGGAGGCTGCGGAGGCGCCCCGTCGCGTCATCGCACACCATGGAGTGCGGCGGCCGGAAGGTGCGCCCGTACTTGTTGTTGAATACCCTGGCCAGGTGGGCGGCCAGCTGGATGTGCTGCAGCTGGTCCTCGCCCACCGGGACGTGGGTGGCGCGGTACAGCAGAATATCGGCGGCCTGCAGCACGGGGTACACGTACAGGCCAAGGGGGACCTCCTTGAGAGCCGCCGACTTCTCCTTGTACTGCGGCAAGTGGCCCAGCCTGGCGATGGTGGTGAGGCAGCCCAGCACCCAGTTGAGCTGGGCGTGCTCAGACACCCGCGACTGCTGGAAGAGCACGGCGCGGGCGGGGTCGATGCCGCACGCGATCAGGGAGGCCGCCATGTTGAGGATCTGCGAGTGCAGACTGGCGGGGTCCTGCGGGAGGGTGATGGAGTGCAGGTCGACCACGGAGAAGATAACGTTGTGGCCCTGTTCCTGCAGCTCCACCCACCGCCGCACCGCCCCGAAGTAGTTGCCCAGGTGAAGCACGCCCGTGGGCTGGATCCCCGAGAAGATGGTCTTCTTCGGCGTGGGCGGCTGGGACCCGCCTTCCGTGGCGTGCTCGGAGCCCCTAGGACCTGTGTGTGAAAACCTCCTCGTGGGGGGAGAGCCCTGGACATGGGACTGGCATCGGGGGGATACAAAGGCCAAGGGGAGGCCAAGGGCGCGGCACTCCTGCTGCGCCACAGCCCGCGCCGCCGCCACTAGTCTTCTCCGGGGCAACATCCTTGTTCCTGCCTCTCCTTGCTTCTTCCTGCTGAAACATGATGCTCTACTTAACACTCGTAACACTCACTGGATTAATAGCACCACCACTGTCCACACTGTTAACACCACTTATTTCAGTACCTCACCAGCCCTCTTCCGCGTGCTGGCAGCAGCTCCGTTTCAATCTCTCGGGATTAACACAGATAATCATCAACAGATCGCGACCGACTACCGAATCTACAAAATAATTCATCGGCTTACAATCTGCAGCCCTTCTTCATAAATCTTATCGAGTGTTAGAAGCGATAAGGGTACACAGATAACAGCTGTTGGGAGTCGCACGTCACGGACACAGAAAGCCTCACAATGAAAGAGGGAATGAAGGGGACATTCCCTTTCCCACCCCCACCCCCTACTCCCTTCCCTAACACCCTGCATTACGTAATACCCTTCTCGCCAGGATAATTCGCAACCAGAAACACTCCACTGCACGAACAAACAAACAAACAAAAATACATAAACAAACCAACATACAGACACACCCTTCAAGAACTGGCCGGTCGAATTACGCTCTTCAAGGGACACGTCATCTGCTCAGCTGATCGTCTGACACAAGCAAGTGGCAGCTGTGTCAGGTATGCGTGTCAGTTTTTCGTAATTCTGTGGCGTCGGATCGAATTCCACCCGGCGGCGAGGAGCGGGTTGGCCTCCAGCTGCGCCACCAGGAGGTCTCCCGCCGGAGGGGGATGGCCGAGGCGAGGGGAAGGGGCGAGGGAGCGTGTTTCGCTGGGTGCTTGGATGTTCGTGTGTGTGAATGTGTGTATATGTATGTGTGTGTGTATATGTATGTGTGTAAATGTGTGTGTGTGTGTGTGTGTGTGTGTGTGTGTGTGTGTGTGTGTGTGTGTGTAAATGTGTGTGTGTGTGTAAATGTGTGTGTGTGTGTAAATGTGTGTGTGTGTGTAAATGTGTGTGGTGTGTAAATGTGTGTGTGTGTGTGTGTATGTGTATGTGTGTGTGTGTGTGTGTGTGTGTGTGTGTGTGTGTGTGTGTGTGTGTATGTACGTGTATGTATGTACGTGTATGTGTGTACGTGCATGTATGTACGTGCATGTGTGCGCGTGCATGTATGTACGTGCATGTGTGTGCGCGTTTCTGTCTTGTGCGTATACGTATGCGAGTATATAAGCGTGTTTACATACGTGTATACACGTGTTGCTGGCTATGCATAAATATGCCCATGTACACATCCGTTTTTATATACGTATGTCTGTCTGCACGTGTTTATTTTCGAAATAACACACACGACTTTATGCTTGGGTTGCGATATTTAGGAATACCATGCATATCATCACGACTTTCCAAAAATGACGCCAGGCAGACATACCTCAACAGCTGATACATGATGTCACGCATGCATATCCTATGACTGCCTGCTTATGTGGAGTATCGTGTGCCATGCTGTATCCCTATTCGCACGATTAGCAAGTTTCTGATAAGCTATGACGTCACTTAAGTAAGGCAAAGGACATTTCATGATAAGGATTCCTGGCATCCGTAGATGACATTTTGACCTTCACAGGATAGCTTGCCATGCACATGCTGTATGTGCATGACGTCATGACCTTCCGAAGGCGGTCGACATCAAGCATGCATGACACAATAACCTTCTAAAAAGACTTGGAATCCCACTGTGTAGCGAATCATGACCTATATGTGCATGCCGGACTGCATGAAATGCAGAGGTACGAGGCCATCATGCGAAATAGAAGAGGCCTCCATTTCTAGTGTGTCCGTCCGTCCTCTTTACAGCAGATCAAAAGAACGTACGAACAAAGCGAGCGAGCGAGCGAGCGAGAGAGAGAGAGAGAGAGAGAGAGAGAGAGAGAGAGAGAGAGAGAGAGAGAGAGAGAGAGAGAGAGAGAGAGAGAGAGAGAGAGAATTATGGGTTTGCACAAATATAGCACGCGGCTGGAAGAAGCTTCCAGAAGGCTTTAAACGCGCTACCACTCTCGAAACAATCAGATTTCATCCGCCTGCAGAATCAACGAATCGCATGGCAGGACCAGTGGACGTGGAGAGACGCATCGAGAATGTAACGAAACTAGTAATGTGGAGAAGGGAGGGAAACCGTGAGGGGAGAGGAACGGGGAGAAGGTAAAGAGAGAGAAATGGTAGAGGAAAGACGGAAGAGAAGCAATCTCCCGCTTCCTTCCTAGCCTCGAGTTTCTCACGCTAAAAAAAGAAATTGAAATCAACATTTAAAAGATCAAACCGAATCGTCCCGAATAACACCAGACCTTGTCGTCATGTTCCACAAAGTCGGTGCGATTTCAAGCGAACCTATCAACACGGCCGTTCCCCCCTCCCTCCCTCTCCCTCCCTCCATGGCCTCCTACCCTTCTATCCCCGCGAAAAATGGCCCACAAGCCGCCTTGGTTATCATTACGAATTTGTTTTCCGACTGCACTTGCACCGTCTCTTCCATGCTTATGCGCCTTACGTGCTTCCCGCTCCCTAGCCCGTCAAGAAAATAAAAACACAGCGACTCGCCCAAATCCACATTCATGCTGAGACTAAATGAAAGAGGGACACGCCCCCTCCCAGCGCCGCACATGCGCAAACTCGCATCTCTCCCCCCTCCCCCCACTCGCTGAATCCAATACCCCCTCCCCCAACGCGTGTGACGCCTCGCCCCCCCTCCCTCCCACCCACCCCCGAAATCTGTTTGCAGACTCATCCCGAACACCAGGCCATAAAACCGAAAAAGATGAGTATCCTAATAAATTCCCTCAGTTGTTTATTTATCCTGTTTATTTTTGATGCGGGTACAGATTGCGCAATCAATCACCATCACCTAATTGTATATGACAACGATCCTCTCTCCTGACATAGATGTGGCAAATTTCTATCAATACAGATAGATAGGACGATACATATTATACATAACGTGCGGGATGCTTGCGTTGCATACTGAACACAGTGAGGCTACACTTCACAGCCTGCCTTTTTAAAAGATTGTGGGCATGCCTGTTTCTTAACATTAACCCTAATATTTATTTCTATAATAACTGAAAACTGTAGGGTTACATACGAACTTTGTGTCATAACTATGTAAAGCAATGTTTATTAAGTCACACTGCTGCAAGTGGCTTGGGAGCAAGTTAACAACAGTGGCAAGTCCCTTTCCACATTACACAAGAAAATGTGATGAGTTTGTTCTAGAACATATCAACAGGCTGTTTAGCTCAAGTACTAGAACTTGACATCAGCCTGTTATGTTCTAGAACAACCTGTTTAGGTTCTAGAACACATCAACAGCATGTCCAGTCCAGGTTCTAGAACATGTAAAAAGCCTGTTCCATTCAAGTTCTAGAACAAGTCAGCAGCCTGCTTGGGTTCTAGAACATGTCAACATGTTGAGTTCATGTTCTGAATAGTCAGTTGTTGACATGTTTTAGTTCTAGTTCTAGAACACAACAGACTGATGAATACAAGTTCTAGAACATGACAGAGCCTGTCACTTCAAATCTAGTACAAGTCACCAGGCAGTTAAGTTCTAGAACATGTCAACAACCAGTTTATTTTCTAGAATGTGTCAAGAGTCTGCTCATGTTGTAAAACTAGCCAACAATTTGCTCTAGAACATCTAATATTTTGTTCTAGAACATGCTAACTCTGTTAAAGACAAATCTCATTAGTATTCAAGAACTCATCCTTAAAAGGTCATCAGGCTGTTGTAGAACATTACAGGTTATTCTAGAACACTCTCGTTCAATTATTGCAGAACACAAAGCTC
Organism: Penaeus monodon; assembly: GCF_015228065.2. Taxonomy (NCBI): domain Eukaryota; kingdom Metazoa; phylum Arthropoda; class Malacostraca; order Decapoda; family Penaeidae; genus Penaeus; species Penaeus monodon. Next base: position 7,279,699 of record NC_051423.1, on the reverse strand, counting down.
TCATTTACAGCTAAACCATGAACTTGTGCAAGATCACATTCCAGCCTGTATAAAAATAGTTCACTATTTTTTACAAGAAAAAAAAAAACATGACAAGAAAAAATAGTTCCTTACAAATACAAAATGTCAGGTGCTTGTGCATGTCAAATGCTTTTAGAAGAACTAGTCACCTGCATACATTTTATAGAAGATTGCTAATATTAGCTCGTGCTCAGTTCATAAATAATATTGATCTGATAATCGCTTTCCAATAAATGTTGTTGTTCTGCGTGTCATGCGTGTTCAACAAAACCTCTGCTTTGATCAACTGAAATAATTCAAATGGTCAAACTTTGAGATTGTAATATGTATTGCAATTTTAGTGCAAATTTCTCCAGTAACATAAGTAAATGGAAAAACAAGTTTCTCTTCCTCTCTGCATGATATGAACAAGTTTCCACACATGACCACAGTAGAACAGAAATATCAGCAACCTTTATAAAATCAGTACTTTATTTTCCTTGAATCAAAATTGAATTGGGATCCTTTAATTAATTCTGCCTCTTGTGAATACAGAACCATAAACCTGAAAATGTTCTGGGTAAAAGGAAGCATGATAAAAAAATATATATAAATTATTGGCTATTCTAGTGATTTCCCTATACAAAAAACACTGGGTATATAATTCACGTACTCTTAATTGTCCATTAAAATACCACAAAATGAACCATAACTATTTTTTAATGTCCTCGATATACCCAATGTGACAGAACGCAGCTTTGTGTTATAACATTACATCCAGTTATTTTGCTTTATAATATACAGCAATAAAATGAACACAGATTCAAAGAATGTGCTTCTTAAAAACAGAAATACATATAATACAAATAACAAGAGCTTTTCACATTCACTAACATATTTCATTTTGCTATGGAAACTGAATAGCTTTAGTTTAGTGTACACCATCACTTACACTTCCCACCCTCAACACAAACGAAAAACAGAAATCACACACTATCAATCACCATGTTAAATCACCAAACAGCAAAAAAAGGCAAAAAAAAGGACAAAATCCAGCCTCAATACTGCCCTCTCCTATAGGCCTACCTTCCCCCCTAGAGTCTGCACCCAATACTAAATCACTTATCTAACCCACATACACAGCCACACAGCACATACACACACATCATTAGACTTGACTCACATGGCACAGTAATCATAATAACTCCAAAGACATAATGTGTGATGTGTAGGTCACGCCCACCTTTTGTGAGATGAGTAAATAAGATCAATGAATGAATCGCTCGGAGCCGCCCTCAGGATCTCGCCCTGTGTCAACGCAAATACGGCAATAACAGCCCAAAGAAGACATTTACTCCTCACCTACTTCATCCCCCGCAGTAGAAAGGCAACGTGAAATACTCACTGTTGGGCGTGCAGGAACGAGAGGAGAGTTTTTGGAGAGTTTTTGCACACAAAGGGACTCCTTATCGATCGCACGCCTTCCCCTCCTGGCAGACGACGCACTTCTGAGCTCACACGGAAAGGCCGTTCCAATAACACATTCTTTCGCGACAAGGAATGCTATTTGTGATACTTTTACTGCTCAGCTGCATTTGTTGATAATTATCTTTAATGATTTTTTGTATTAGTGTTAGATACATTAAACATATTTTTCATAGAATGAAGAGGTCTAGTTTTTAGAAGACTTTTAGAAGTTGATCAGAACAAGTAACCCTGACGAGCTAATGGAAAATAAAGATTTTCAATAAATATTCGAGCAAATTACAAAATGACACATACAATACCAGATAAATATATATTCCAATAATTTTCGTAATAGCAAAAACGAAGAAAGGCCATTTCGAAGAGAAATAAAAGAGGAGAGTCCAGCGGGCGTCTCAGGACCAAAACAAATATGGCGTCCCTTTTGTGCAAGGCGAGCGAGGTGTTGATTCTATGGCCTTGACCTTATTTTCTAGCCAACAGGAAACTTATCATAGTGCAAGGTGGGTACAGAGAGATGCTTCTGTTCATGAAGAAGAGTTTCTTTCCCTATGGGAGACCTTCTTTGAGTGGGATAAAGAGATTCGGGACGTTAAAGTTCGTGGGGCAAAAATTGGGGGATTTAATTCTCGAGGCCTTTTTATCCTTTTTTTTTAATGTCCTTCATTCCCTTTTTCGTTAAGACGAAATAGATCAAAGGGATGATATAAGGAGGGGAAATGCCTCACAGTACATTGCTATAAGTGCTCATAAGTTAGGGAAAACAAAAGGTAAAGAAAGTTTCCAAAAGGAGAGACAAAAACAGTGGAGTTCAGATAAAGAGAATTTTTGCAATTTTTTCGCGAAACCTTTCACCTTAGCACTATTTGTTATCTCAATGCTGATTGATATTCGTTGATATATTTCACTTTTACAATGTATCGGCAATTCAGTGGCTGTGTTTAGCGAATTACGAGGCAAGACAACACTAGATAATTGTTAGAATGAAATCCCTTCACTTTTGGGTTCTTGTTCTCATCGTCTCCCCAGTTCCCTTGCGTTTTAAATATGCTAGGAGTTTATCTTGGTCACATTGAAGCCATGATTGTTTGTATTTCAGGAAGAGGTATTCATTAATTAGAAGAACATTGGGTTGTATAAATTGTTGGTCATTAGAATAATTATATTATTGTCAGTATATACCATTTTTGCTAAGGTCACAGTCAGTATGTAAATATGTCTTGGAATGTTATTGTGGTGCTTGTGAATTGATTTTAGCTACACTATGGAATTTATGAAGTCCAGATTATGAAAACCAGATTTCACTGAAACCATAGCTATGCCTTAATTTCTTCAGTCATTGCTAGCTCTTCAAAGGAAAAAGAATAGTCATTGTGTGATTTATTGCCATTCTTTAATTGACTGAATTGAAGAAGCATATTTACTAAAGAACATTAACAGGATTGTGACTGAGATATAGTTCATACTCAGGCTGACTGTTAATTCTAAATTGCTGTGCTGTAAAGATTTCTTTCTCTCTTTTTAATTGTATTTTGCTGTTTCTCCACACATTGTCGTTAATTATTTTGGTATGTGCCATCTCATAATCTTATACATCTACACAAGACCGCCATATCTCTCCAGTCTAGTTCAGTTCAGATTGGAAAATGACTTTCTGTAGAGCCTACAGATCAATACCTGCTTTATGGAACTTGAAAATATCATTATCATTTTCTTTTGTCCTATGGTACAGGGTTTCTCTGTATCTTTTCCTGTTTAAGTATGCAATTTGGGATGAGAAATTGGTTGTAAAAATAATGAAATAATTTTTATTTTAGGAAATTTGGCTTGCTACCCTATAGTGAAAAAGTTATAAGCTGACAGGCATTCACATTTTGGGTTAAAGAAATGAGGGATAATATTGATATTTATTTATAAAGGGCTAGTGTATGATGCTCTCAGAAAATGTTATAGAGGGTGATAAACCAATTTTGAGGAAATCCTGTTTTGATTATACATCACTCAAGCCTCCTTTTACAGCAGCAGTAATTTCACCTAAGCCCTTATTATTGTCTGTAATTAGTTATGCACCAGCTCAAACATTTGATAGTGAAAATTTGATATAGAGTAACTTAAGAATTAATGTTAATAATTTTAGGTACTTCTTGGGCAGATTAAACCAAATATTATGTTCATAATATTCCCTAAACACTGTCCCAGCAAGAAACATCTTTAGCATCATTACAAGTAACAGTTGGAGAGAATGTGAAGCAATAAAATAAATGATAAATTAATTGAGATCATAAAACAGCAAAATGAAAGCTGGATGTACCTGAAAACATAAACCACCAATTAATTGCAAAATTAATTGAAAACATAAAAGACCTTTTAGGTTGCTGGGTTTGCCTAATGGCCACCAGAGGGCTTACACTTCTCTTATCAGAACTTCCATCCTTTGCTCGTCAAGATCACACGCACACTTCCTATCATGAACCTTTACTGCTCATTCATCGGTGACTTGGTGTATGTCAGTCAGTCACTGATGAATATGGGCTTATAATCTAACAAATTAAATTGGTGTAGTGACAGTTGCACAACCTATGTAATTTTGAAACACTGACATACCAGATTTTGTGCATGATAGTGTGTCATCTTTTGAGGTATACATAATAGCATTAATTCATAGTAGTAGAGTTTATGATTGCAGGGAGTTCTGTTTGTGTACAGTAGGATAACACCAACTAATAATCATTATTATCATTCTTACTGATATTATAACTGTCTAATCTGATGCTAGTATGGAAGTGTACAAATGAAAATGTTATTGTAAAGAAAATATACCCAACTGTAAATTTTGCAGAACACTGAACCAAGAAAAAAAAAATAGAAAATAGTGTTCTGTTCCAGGAAACTCAGAGTACTACCAGTCAAGTTCTGTATAAGTAAGGTCCCATCAGATTCATCATCAGAGTCTTCTGCACAATGTTATGCAGGACAAAGCCTGGGGATTGGACATTAATCATGTGAACAGTCTTGGATGGCATATTGACCCTCTCTCTCCTGTTTTTGCTCGCATCACAGATTGGCATGCGCTAAGTGGTTGGATGCAATATTTGGGATCTCCCTGAGGATGTCCTTTATCACGGATTTCCAAAGGAGGAAGGAATGCGATACTTGTTGTGATACCTTAGTTGTATAATTAATCTTTTTTTTATATTAAATTTGTTGAAAGCATTCAGATTTTACATATGCCTTAACAGAACAAAACAGTATTGTTATTCATATTCTGTGTCTATGTGTTTTACTTCTTTATTATAACATGCCTAAGCTACAGTATGAGGAAATATAAAAATGAAACCAAGAAAAAATTATTATATATACTTATAATTACTGTTAGTCATTGCCTTTTAAAATCAGTCCAATGTGCAAAAGGGCCAGAATGAGCCAGCATCGAAAATTACTTAAGTGTTTGCTGAGTTTGCCATGTTTTCTATTATCTCCTTCCCCCATTCTCTAACTCCCCCCCCCTCCTTCCATCCACTCTCAGTCAGTCTCATGTGACGTGTGATGTCAGAGGTGTGCAAAACTTGGAAGTGATGAGAACTTACTTATATAGGCATTGCTAGCAGTATCATGACCAGATTGCCGAATGTTTTGATCTTACAAGATGGGCAAAAAGTGAAAGTGTGTCTGTCTAAATAGAGTGCAGTAGATAACAAAGTAATGGTAATTGATAAGATATGTGGAAAGATAAGTAGAAGATAAAAAGAGAGGAGAGATTTCTTATTTGAAGGAAAAACAGAAGAGATTTTTTAATCAGTAAGTCATGACATGTACATGACAGGGAAATTGTTAATGGTCATTTTTTTGTTGCAACTAATTACAAGGTCACTGATATTTTCTTGGTCAATTTTAAAATTTTGATTTGCATTTAGTTAGTGAACTTGCACTAAGATGTGCATAATCTAACTTGATTCTTTCTTTCTATCTTTCCTTATCTATTCTATTTCTTTATTTTCTTCTTTCTATCTTTCTTTTCTTCTCTCTCTCTCTCTTCTCTCCTCTCTCTCTCTCTCTCTCTCTCTCTCTCTCTCTCTCTCTCTCTCTCTCTCTCTCTCTCTCTCTCTCTCTCTCTCTCTCTCTCTCTCTCTCTCTCTCTCTCTCTCTCCCTCTCCCTTTCCCTTTCCCTTTCCCTTTCCCTTTCCCTTTCCCTTTCCCTTTCCCTTTCCCTTTCCCTTTCCCTCCCTCCCTCCCTCCCTCCCTCCCTCCCTCCCTCTCTCTCTCTCTCTCTCTCTCTCTCTCTCTCTCGCTCTCTCTCTCTCTCTCTCTCTCTATCCCTCTCCCTCTCTCTCCCTCCCTCCTCTCTATCCCTCTCCCTCTCTCTCCCTTTCTCCCTCCCTCCTCCCTCTTCTCTTCCCCATTCTTCTATTCATAGTTTCTCTTCCTCCTTCCTTGCCCTCTCTCTACAAATCTCTCCCTACCATGCTTCTCGTTTTTTCCGCCTTTTATAATTAAAGCTATAGGGCGCGGTGGCCAAGTGGTTAGAGCATCGGACTCAAGACTGTCACAGTGGCAATCTGAGTTTGAGGGTTCGAGTCACCGGCTTGTGTGTTGTTCCCTTGGGCAAGGAACTTCACCTTGATTGCTTACCTAGCCACTGGGTGGTAAGTCAGCCCAAGTCAGTGCTGGTCCCAGACCCAGGTAAATAGAGATGGTGACTTGGTAAAAACACCGGGCGGAAGGCAACGGCAAACCACCGCTCTAAATTGCCAAGAAAATCATGGAAATTCATGATTGCCAACATCCTTGTGGGATTGTGCAAAAAAGAAAAAAAAGAAAGAAAAAAAAAAAGAAAAAAAAAAAAAAAAGCTATATTGAAGTTAACGTTAACTTAATGATTTATTAAAATTTTTGTTTTTAAGTCTTTTACTTCTTTGCAGAATAAAGACAGAGTGATGCGTAGGACACGGTGGGATGACAAAGGCGAGAGAGACGGGCCCAAGGACGAGTCAAGGAGATGGAATAACCGTTGCTCAGCACAGATGGATTGGAACATGAACAGTGAAAATGAAAGCCACCAACCACAACCGTCAGCCATGAGACACCGGGCAACACCATCTCCCATTGACTACAGGAGCGAGAGCAGACGTCAGCATGATAACCAACAAAGTGGTAGCGTCCCCCAGAATTCAACAGGTCCTCACGGCCAGCAGCAGTCTTTGATGGGGCCTCCTCAAACACACTTCCAGGGAACTTGGCCCTTGATCTCCAACCACAATATTTACCCTGAAGCCAACAGAAGTCACCATGCACCTCCTCACTTTCCACAGCAGCAGTCTTGGGGGCATGCCCACCCAGGATACTACCAGAGTGGAGGAGGGCAGTATGCCTTTGACCTGAAGTGGTGGGCACAGCAAAAGCAGTCCATGGATGCCTACCTCGGGGGTCCAAGTTGGGCCGATGACAGTGAAAACACACGTCCAAATCCTGACTGGCCGCAATGGTCTTTTGGCACACGTGTCACGAAAAACTACTCTAAACGCCACAACAGTAGATCGAGTAGTCACAATGGACAAGGTGAGGGAAGCTATGGTGTTCCAAGACAGGATGCCATGTTTGACCCTGCAGATAGTCGAAGGCACCACTCCTCCACGTTCCATCATCGACCTAGAAGCAGAGACAGCTCCCATGACTCCAGGAGACGCTACAGACCAGACTCCAGGGATTATAAGAAAATCCCCCCTGCACATCATCAGCTGCACAGGGATGTAAGAGGCAGTGGTGATGTTTTTCATGGGAAGGGAAGAGAGAATAAAGGAGGAAAGAAGAAGAAACAGAAACAGCATCAAAATAAGTTTGAGGGATCAAGTTTCCAGGCAGTTGGTCATGCCAGCAGAGGATTGCGAATAGCTGGTGCAAGCATGATGTTGTCAAGAGGTGACAAGGCACGAGTTAAAGCCAAAACTAAAGAGAAGAAGGGAAAGAAAAAGAAAATCAGTGAAAGTGCTACCTTAGCTGAAGCAGCAAAGAAAAAAGCTCTTGCCGATGCAGCTAATAAGCTTAAGAAGACATTTTTGGCAGCCAAGAAAAAGAATAATGGTGCAGAATGTTCAGTGGCAGGAGAGAATGAGGACAGTGAAGATGCGACTAAGTCTCCTGAGGAGAATAGTGCACAGGACTTGTCCATGCCCCGCAGAAACCCCAGTTGCTTGGAGTTTGACATAGACATTCGTTTTAGCGCAAAGGAGTGGGCATCTGTTGGGCGAGGGCAGGGTGGGACCAGTAACATTCTGGGCATACCCTCAACCCCAGTGACATCTCGTAAGCGCACAGGCACTTTCCCCAAGAGTGGCACATTGTTGGGGGAAGGAAGCTTGGGGTGCAAGGCCGTTGATGGTGATGAGCAGGAAGACTCTGGCACCTATTCTGATACAGATGTGGGAAGAGCAGGTGGCCATTGGCCATCAGTAGACCCCTCACAGCCCTCCTCCTCTGTAACACGGAGAAGACACATGTCTGAGAGTTCAGGGGTGATTGACCTGCGCAAAAATCCTTCAAGTGGGTGCTTGACTACCAGGCCTGGACCTGGCAGGGTTAGATCATGTTCCATGAGTGTGGTGGAAAGTGCTGGATCAAGTAGGGATGGTCACGGGACAACTGGTGCTCGCAAGAATTGGATGAAGATCCATCTCATGCCAAAACTTAGAAAGATTATGCTGAAGCAACTCCTCACCATGGACAAAAAATCCTTGCAGGTTTGTAAAAGTGGAGGAAGCAGTTATTTGGAAAGTCTTTTCTAGGTCCTATTCCTTACCTCTTCTATTTCTTTTTTTCTATCTTATTACTTTTCCCTCTTCCTCTTTGTCTTTCTCCTCCTCCTCCTGAGCCTCACTCTTCTTTTTTTTTTTTTTTTTACTTCATTCTCTTCTCCTTTTCTTTGGAGTCATGATCTTTTTTTCTCCCTCCTCTTCCTTATACATACCAGCCATTTCTTTCATTGATTTAATGCAAGCATTAGTTTTTATTGTCAGATTATATCATGCAAAGTATCATCTTCAGTATTCAAGAAAAAAAAATTCTATTTACACCCAAATATTTTCTGGAATCCAGGAGTTAGTTGATGATCCAAGGTCACGCAAGGCGCAGTTCATGATGAGCCACCTCATGTCAGAGCACAGAGCTGCCCTTTCCCAGCGCTTAAGCCAGCAACGTTTCCGGCCCCTTGACACGCTCCCTGATGATGAGCTGAGGTTGCTGAATAGTCTGGACAACACACAAATGAGTTCCCTCCCACCTGAAGTGGTTCAACAGGTACTGAAAAATATTTTGCAGTTTGATCACTTGACCTTATATGTATATGGATGAATCAGGTATTTTTTTCCCCCTCTTTTATGTGAATCATTTATAGTGTACTAAAATGTCTTTTTTCTGTCCCCTTATTTCTTTTTAAAGTTTACATATGGTTGTCTCTCTTCTTCCTATTAGGTCCGTGAAATTTTAGCCATGGAGCAGAATGGTGACAGCAACATCTGGGAGGAAGTGTCACTGTCCATCAGTGATCTTCTTAACACCGACTCAGATCCAGACCTCGACTGCCAGATTATCTCTCCACCACCAAGAGACCCAACCTCAACAATCACAATCCATGACACTGACTCAGAAATGGAAGAGAACATCCAGGGCGAGGAAGTTCATGAGGATGAAGAGGAAGAGGAGGAACAGGAGGATGACGAAGATGATGAAGATGAAGAAGAGGAGGAGGATGAGGAGGAGGAGGATGACGATGAAGATGAGGAAGAGGAAGAAGAGGATGAGGAAGAGGCTCAGGTAGCTTCTCCAGCAACTCCTGATGCCCAGAAGGATAGGAGAATTATCCAGAAGCAAGAGGTGCCCACCCCTCCAGTGGAGCCCAAGAGTACTGAGAACCCCCTGCAGATGATGCCGCAGATCCCTGTAGAAGTGCCGCTCTGTGTGATGGATTCCTTGAGTGGGACCTCAGGGAGTGCGAGGGGTATACCCAGCCAAGTGGCAGATCCCAGCAGAGCCTTACCAAGCCAGGTGTCTGACGGGTCCCTGAGTGGCAACCGAGCACTGGGGAGCCAGGTGTCAGAGGCTCCCATGGCGCTCATGGGCCCTGGACAACCTCCTGTGAATACTCAGCGCCCTGCAACAGGGGAAATCCCTGTTGCTGGACCAGCACCTCTGCTTCTTGCACCTCCCCCTGGAGTGAAGGTAATCATTAGTCATGTGATGAATTTATGTAAATAGTTTATAAATTTAAATTATTCTGGGTTCATACTGACTGATGATAATAATTTAAGTTGAATTTGTTATGCATTTACCAAGAATTTTTCTTGGAGAAGGGTCACAGTGTCTTTGGAATAAAGAAGTGCAGTGAAATATCTGAAGCACATGAATCCTAATACAACAATCTTTGTTCCCAGGTGAAAGAGGAACGTCCATCTCCAATAGGTGAATGTGGCCTCTGTATGCACAACCCACGTACACCTCACACTTCAGAGTGTGTCTATCCCTATGGCCTAGCACCCCCATCTCCTGTGGCGCTAATGCCTGGCCCGCCAAGACCACTGGGTGCTACCCCACCTCAGAGGCCCGTACCTCACATGCCCACTGCCCAGCAACCACCACAGCCCGTCCCTCTCTCATCACCACTCTATCAGAGGTCCATCAAACAGGAGAAACTTGATGGTATGTTTACATCTTTCTTTGGTTTGGAAATTATTTTGTTGTGTCTGTGGTAACTTTTTAAAAAAGCTTTTAAAACTCATTAATATAGATTAGATTATTGACAGTGAATCATTGGCAGATTTTTTTTTTTTTTTTTTTTTTTTTTTTTTTTTTTTTTTTTTTAATTAACCCTTTAATGATGGTGTCAGAAATCTCTGATTCTAGAGGCTTCTGGCAGCCATCCTGCCGTTTGGCCTGGGAGTCTGTTACTTGCAGAGGAACTCTCCACTTGGCACACATGTTGTGGTGCCTATAGCCATACCTGGCACATTGAGTCAGTTTGTTGTAACGGCTATAAGGTGTGGCCCGGCAGATATGGGTTAAGGTCTTAAAAAAGCTTCATACAATTTGTCTAGAAATAAAAACAGTATAGCTTATCTGCTTGTAGTGTATAGATACATTTAGGCTAAATAAAAAAAAAAAAAAAAATACATTTTAAGGTTCCGGTGATAATGAAAAAAAAAGGGTCAGTAGACCTTTTTAAATACATGCAGAAATAGGTGGATATAGATATGGCCACAAATGTATAAAGTTATCCTAGTATGCATCAGACTTTTTTATGTTTACTTATTTATTTACTTGCAAATTAGAAGGTCTCCAGGTTTTACTCACGGCATATACATTAATTGTTTACACATAGATGGCTCCACAAGTGGTTAGTCACCAAGGAAGCAATTACTATTCTTGTTTATCTCATCTATTTACCCTTTTCCTTGATTTTCAGGAAGATTCATTTTTATCTTTTATGGGCAATAGTGGAGTCATTAACATTATAATGATCATAATGTCAACAATAATAATAATAATAATAATAACCATGTCACTGTTAATAGCATTAGAAACATTTTTCTCAAAATTTCATGGAATCGGGAAATCAGGTTAAGTTATCTAGGTCCTTCTAATTGACTCCTGGTGGCTGATCACTTGCCAAGTCGTCTGTTTGCAAACAATATTTACAAATCAGGACTACAGTGAGTAGTAATGTACCTGGTAGAAATGGGTTAAGTAGTTTTTAAATCCCAAGAAATAGTTTAACATAAAAAAAAAAAAAAAAAAAAAAAAAAAAAAAATATATATATATATATATATATATATATATATATATATATATATATATATATATATATATATATAATATATTTGAAATAGATTTTGCTTCAAAATTGATTAAAAGAATCTTCAGTTTTCTTATGACTGGTCAGGTCAACCAAATTTCGAAATTTTTTCCAATTGGTCATATCAGTTATATGAAATTGGCTGTATTAAATAATAGCATGAAAATAGATACTTACAGTCATGTTTTATATTTTTACTTTTTAGAGTCATACCTGAAGTATGAACATGTGAAACGGCCCTCTTCAGAAGAACGGCCAAAGAACCCAGCTCCCCCTGACACAGCAAGGGGGCAGCCCTCCCCTTTGCCCATACCTCCACCAACTCAAGCCCTACACCCACCGCCACACCCTCGACCACTCATCTTTTCTCCGGGTGATGATTTTCCTGATCCTCCTCGGCCCCCACCCCCTCCTCCTCCACAGTTTAGTCCGCGCATCAAGTTGGAGCGCCACACCCCTGTGCAATTTATGTGCTGTTGCATGCGCAATGAGTGCGAGCGTAGCAGTACCCATAGCGCAGAAATGCGCCCTGCCTCACATCGTGGAACAGTCACACCTCAGCCAAGTGAGAGGCGACCAACACCCCACTTGTACAAAATGGAGCCACCGTCCCCTTGTGCCTCACAGGTTAGGACTCCACACCAAAGCCTATCTGCGCTTTTTGCTCCTCCGGCTTCCCCGCGCTGTCTTAGCAATGGTGGTGCAGTGGGAGCGCGAGTCACCATTGGGGTTCAGACAGAAAAAGAAAGACAAGTTCCACTGTATGACCAGGGTTGTAGTACCAGTAGCAGTAATAATAATAATAATAGAAGACAGTATGTTCCAAATTTAAGCTTAGCAAGAAGTGTGACACCTTTGGTGATCCATAAAGTTGACAAAAGTACAACTACAGAGGACTTGATAGGGAATTGGGATCAGCAGCAGTTGCAGCAGGCTCAGCAGCAGCAGCGTGGAAAGACTAGAGCGAAGGGTTGGTGGTGGCACAGAAATGGCCGTCCTAGAAACCACCTCAGTCAACTAACAGCAATATCAAATTCACTCAGTGAATTTGAGTTCAGCCACAATGCAGGAGTAGCACTACAACAAATGATGGTGTTCAGTGAGCAAGAAACAGAATTCTTACGGCACTTGGAAAATGTTGACCAAGAAATCCATGAGCTTATGAGAGAAAAGAAACGCATGACAGAAGAACTTGGACGATTGCAACATCTTAGAATAGCAAAATTACAACAGTTGGTGCGACAAAGTGGTGTAAGTAGCGTTAGCATAGGAGGGGAAGTTTCAGGAAATGATTCACTAGAGTTAAGAGGTCCAACAACATCTGACTCTAGAGGGATGCGGTCATGTCCTAATGATTCAAGCTCGGATGGTGGTGATCCTCCAGATGTGGGAGAAAGTACTACATATAGTGTAGAAAATGTATCAGTAAGATACGGAGTTTCTAAAGAAGATGTATGTGTGCAGTCCACAACAGACAATGCCTCGGTTGTTTCTTCTTCTCAAGAAAAGGGTCCAAGGCTACGATCATTTAGCTTTTCACATACATCCTCCAATGACTCAAGCAATGATTCACAAAGTGTAAGAAGACAACGATGCACATCTACTTGTCAGTCTCCAGGGAAGGGTGGGAAAGGAACAGAAACTTACAAAGTCACCTACCTTGGTTCTGTCAATCCTAATGAGGGATTTTATGAGGACATTGCAAACATTCACAAATTGCAGCAATCCATATCAAACACAGACTCAGAAACTGACAATGATTCTAAAGCGATAGGAATAGCAAATCACAGCTTGGAAGTCTGTACAGCCTTTGAAGGTGACGGCAGACAAGCCAAGAGTCGTAACAGAAGCAGCTCGCTGTCGAGTTCTGCTGAAGGTGACGTGGAGAGTGAGGTCCCAGCCGATAGGGAAGAAGAAGAAATGGACAGTGTGTCCAGGTTCAGAAAGCAGTTGATAGATGACAAAGAAGAGGCTATAGTTGATTCCTCAGAACAACAAGATAATAAGATGGAAAATGAGTCCTCAATAGCGATTACAGAGGAGGCCATGGAGGATCAAAGTGACCCTAGAAAAACTCCTCCCTATCAGGAGAATGTTTGTTTACCAGAAAGCAATCCAAAGGCTGAGGAAGACTCTAAAGCCAACCTGTGTAGAATAAGCAGTGGAGCAAATAGATTCGAGGGAAAGAGAATAAATGGTGAAGCTGAGTATGCTCAAGTGTCCAAACCGGGCGAGCTGTGCCAGATATCAGAGAAGGAGCTCCCAAGCACCTCGAGAAAAAGCTCAAGTTCCTCCACCTTGTCTTCTACCTCACCTTCCTGTTCTCCTGACAGCCTAAAGTGTAGGAGCACATCAGGAGAGCACTGCTATAGTCTGAGATCTCGTGGCCCACCCAGTGAAGTCATAGAGGACACTTCTGTAGCCAATTCGAGTTTGTGTGGTGAAGGGTTGGAAGAGAGCTTGGGCAAAACACCCCCAAGGAAGAGGAATGAAAAGGTTTTGGAAGAGGAGCAGGCAGATGACGAGAGAGAGGGAGACGAAGATGACGATGACAACAGGTCAGGAGGGGGTGCAGATGGGGCAGACAGCAGTTCAGATGACAAAAAGAAGAGAAAACGTAAGAGGAAAACCAAGAAACACAGGGTGAACAAGAGGAAACGAAAGAGAATACCTGAGAAGAGCGGCAGCAAATCCCCAGTAACCATGTCCAAAAGAAGCTTGCCAACTAGTCCAACTTCAAGTACCTCTCAAGCAAGCACCATAGATGTTAGTGGGAGTTCGCTCAAGGGCTGTGATGAAGGTAGTAATGACAGTAAGAGGGGTGTAGAAGACCCAGGGAATAATGGCAGCTATGAGATGATGGATAGCTCCGGAGATGAACGAGCATACGTGAATCCACCACCTCATGGCAGTGCGGTGCTAGATATCAAGGTAAGCTATTGATTTTTTTTTGGGGGGAGAGTACTATTTATTTGTTTCTCAAAAAAAAAAAAAAAAAAAAAAAAAAAAAAAAAGTTTTGCAGGAAATGAGTTTTTAATCTGTGTTCAATATATATAGGTGTGTATGTTTTTTTCCCAACAGGTAATTGGTGATTTTGTGATAACAGCATCAAGTGATGGAACCGCAAGATGCTATGATATGGCATCAGGTCGGGTCATGGCCACATATGTAGACCACACAGACCTTGTGACCTGTGTGGGTGTTGTTGGCAAGATTTCCTTCAATGCAGATGATGCTGACTTTGCAGTTATAACTGGTTCTGCTGACAAGACTATTTGTATGTTTAGTGGCAAGGTATGTTAGGATCTCAGATATTAGCATTTCTCTTGCATGAATTTTGAATGGGAGTATGCCTTTTACTTTTATTTTTACCTTTTTGTGTGTGTGTGTGAAATTATTATTATTATTATTATTATTATTATTATTATTATTATTATCATTATTATTATTACTATTATTATTAATTTCAGATAGGACCATTTATCAATATTATAAGTGGATTTTAGAACTTTACTGTTGTTTGTAACATTGTTCTTGTGCATGTTGCAGACTGGAGTTGCAGAGCAGCGTTGTGAGGTGGGAGAAGGTGTCAGATGTCTTGACCTTTGTTGGGGACAGCTCTTCCTTGGCACTGAAGGAGGATGTGGTGCAAGATGGAACTTCAAGGTCGGTTTTCTTCACTTTATGGTGGTGGTGGAACTCGTACTGTTTTTTATAATTTGTATTTGTTCCTATGTACTCTATTTTCAAAACTATTTTTAAATTCTCATGAATTGTGAAATCTGAAGATGGTAAAAAAATTCTCTGTACCTATTTCAGGACAAGAAGATTACAGAAATGGTACAATTTTGTGGGAAGGCTGTTACGAGTTTAAAAGCAATGCGTGAAGGAGGTCGCAGAATATTATTAGTTGCTGCTAAAACGACTCCTCTTATGGTCAGAGATGCAATGTCAGGTAAGTTTGGTGTTGCTCATCTTGATTATTCTTTCCTGTAGTTTTCATAATATATACATGAACATGGATGACTTTTGCTCCATTTTAATCCTAGGAAGTCAAATAAACTTGAGTAGAAGTTTACTGAGTTTTGTTGTCTGATGAAAGTCTTAGCAGTAGGGATGGGTTTGATTTGCTAAATGTATTAAGAGTTATTCAGGTGTCTTATTGGAGTTCAGTGTTTGAGTTTTGTTGTAATCCTTTGCTGGTTGCATTTCCTCTATAGTGTCAGACAGTGCAAACCTTAGATTGGTGTTTTATTTTATGATTTAGTTTACTGAATATCCATATTGCATTTTTTTTTTTTTTTTTTTTTTTGTATAACTTCAAGTAAACCAAATCTCTATTTGTAACATGTTAATTTTTTTTTTTTTAATACAGTATTTCCTATAAAGCTGACTGAGAAAGGCTACTTTCATATCTGATAGTTTTTTTTTTTTTTATGTTATTAGTATCCTTATTGTAGAAGCTGCTGCAAGGTACATGATATACATTAATGGTAAAAGAATATTTGGCTTAACCCATTGGATCCGGTTGCATCACGGCAGTTACACACCAAAAATTCGGGCATTAGGCTCACGTGAGCTTGTAGGCTGGGCGCATATGAACACGTGTGGTGACAAGACTCCAGATGCATTATCCAGATGGTAATAGTTTTTTTTTTTTTCTTTTTCTTTGCACAAACTCCAGTCATCTCTCAAGGTAGTTTATAACTCAGTGCAAGGAAAATAAAACTATATAACACTAGGTTGCTTTTGTCATTTTTTTTTTTTTTTTTTTTTACATAATTTTCTGTAAAAAAAAACTGTGCCACCAGTCATGGCACCAGGAATAGGATGCAGAGCATGGAAATGGTGTCCTCCATGGAGCCAGCACTTTTCTAGTCACTGCTCACAGACATGTCATTCCAC
>NC_051423.1:7243466-7255966 GCF_015228065.2 Penaeus monodon | reverse complement strand
TTGATTATTTTAATTAAGAAGAAAAATAAGGAATTATATCGTTAAAAGGAGATATTTTTAGAATGAGAAACCCAGCTTTACTGTTTAGTAGTGTCAGGAACATCATAAGTATGTTATCTCATCTCAAAAGTACACTGATAATTGGTAGTAAAACAGGAAAACAAAAAAAATAGGACAAAAATGTTATTGGAAACCTTATCCTGTGATGTCTTTCATATTTGAATTTGTAGATCTCTCTTTTAAGTGTTTTGTACACTTGATGATAATAATGTGTCATCATCTTTGGTGGGTTACATTTCTTTGTAAGGTAGAAGTAACTTTCTTTTTTTTTCATATTTTTTCTTTGTTTTTTTGTTATTGTTTTGTACAGGTGTATTTATCACCTGGTATCTTGCACTTAAGCACAAAACTTTTATGTGATATTGGTCTTGCTAGTCAGGCTTATGAAAGAAAATGGGCCATGCTCATCTCGGTATACAAATTACTTTTCTGTTAAAAAAATAAATAAATAGACAAAAAATACTTAGTGTCAGAGGTGATTTTTTTTAATGTTTCAGGATTCTAAAAGGATGTTAGTGTTTTGCTCATAAAGATCTCAACATAAGACTTGTTGTGAAATTTTAATGTTTATTAAGTATCTCATACTCGCTGTTTATACAAATAAAAAAAAGAATAATTGGAAACCTTTCATTGTTCCCTTTGTTACAGATCCTTTTTTTTTTCTAATTTGATATCCTACTACAACTATAGTTCTTTACTTGGCCTGTGCCCCCTAGGAGGGGGCACAGGCCAAGTGGAAAGTAGGAATTTTTTCTAATTATTGTATTCTCTTCATATAAGTGTGGTCTTATAAAGAAAACTTTATGAAAATTTCATAAAGGCCAAAGTATCACTTTTACTCATTTTCTATACTTAATGACCCTTTGCTCAAGGTCTATTAGAACTTATATAGACTCGACTTCACTATCCCTCAAAATACATGTATTTGCTATAGCATTCAATCACACATCCATAATCTGGTTGTTAATTAACAGTAAGGTATCTGAATTCATGCCTAATTGAAAAAATAAAAACACCCATTTTATCATTTTGCTTAAAAATTTTGGGAAAGAAATTCAGCTTACCAATTTCTTTAAATTCTGGGAGGGAAAATTAGCATTAGTTAGAGGGGGAACATGAAGTGGTCGTGGAAGGAAAAAGGTTAAGAACCACTAACTAAAAGAAATCAAACCGAACGGGGCATATGAAATAGAGAATAAATGTCCTCTCATGTAATTCAAGAGCCTTAAACTTGAAATTGCAGTGTAGATTATAACAAATATTCTGCTTTATTATTTGGATAGGACTGACAATTTTTTGTGCATTTCGGGAAATTTGTTTTAAAGACAAAGTAGGGGGGACCATAAACCCCATTACAAGATTAATCTAAATCAATCCACATCACTTATTAGATTTATATACAGTTTCTGAAATTCCTTTTGCAATTCGTTAAGCACCTTAGGTAGTTTCTCCGTTGAGACGCACAAAAAAATAGTAACTATCTTCAGGATCCCCGCAATCCATTGCTTGTCGTCGTCGTAGGGGCTTTAGGAGACAGGGACTGAGGCCCAAAGTAGGGGATCACCTCTGCCTTGGTTCTCAGCCCTCGCCTCAACTAATTTTGCATGGTCTTTTCTTCTCTTTTCCTTTCCTCATCCCCTTGTTCTGTCCACTTATCCTAATCGTTAAACAAATTTTTTCCGTTTTTATCATAATTCTTCCTACTCCCTTAATCCCTTCCCCTTCTAGCATCCTATACCCTGTGTTAAATCCCATCAGCTCCCCCTCTCTACCCAGTCCACTACCATACTACCATAAAGTACTGTTCAACTCTAACTTTATCCTAATCATTAATTCATTCCTAACCCTTTTCGTTACTCAACTTTACCACATCGCCATATGACCTTTGATACCTGTGGGCTTTGACCCCAAGCCTCACGCTATACTATATTTTGAATACGCCGCTAATGATCTTACATGTTGACGGGGCAGAAAAAATTAAATAAATAAATAAATGAATATCTTCTGGAGTCATGTCCCGAACTATACTAGAAACAACCAATTTACTGTATTAACAAATACGTACTATTCACTGTTGTAAATTGAATATATTTTAAAACTGATCGGATGAACTCCCAACTTTGAAAAATACAGATGAACACGTCTTATGATTTATGAAATACATTGTGATCTTCGGACATATTTGGTAAACAAATGGATAGCTTGCCATGTGAGGAAACATAATATAATACATGAGAGAGAAAGACAGTGAAGGTGACAGAGAGAGAGAGAGAGAGAGAGAGAGAGAGAGAGAGAGAGAGAGAGAGAGAGAGAGAGAGAGAGAGAGAGAGAGAGAGAGAGAGAGAGAGAGAATCAAAACAAATTGTGTGGTAACATTAATTTATGATATATCACAGAGTTACACGATAATGTACTGTACATAAAAATAGGCTTTGTCTTGTCATAAAAAAGATAATGTATTTTAAGCACAACTGATAATGGCAATACTGAAAGACAACACATTCATAAAAGTCAAAGAAATGGAATTACTTCCTATACAATAATGTAATCCCTGACAAGTTTTGGGCTTAGTTAATATATAAAGCATACTCTTAAAAAACAATAATATACCAAGTTCGCTGTAACAACAGCTTATATAACATTAAAGGTTATATATAGCATTAATGAATACTGTTCTTAGGTTCAAGCTCGAATATGTCTTAGATCGATGTTTTTTTTTTTTTTTTTTTTTTTTTTTTTTTTTTTTTTTTTTTTTTGCGCAATGCACAATGCGGAAATGTGTCATCAACATATGCCCATTAAATATAGGATTCTTATTAAAGTTGTTTCAGTAAAATCAATCTATCTATACTGATTCACGAATAGTTCAATATTAAAATAATTTACAATCTAAAAATAGGAACTGCGAATCTGCTAACGTGAACACATTAACTGTAAGAAATGGTGGAGGTTCCTCACCGAAATCAACCTCGTACTTAAGAAAGTGCACTGAGGTTAGTCCAAACATTTCTCCTTGGCACGGAATTAGAAACTAGGATGAGGCAAAGGCGTGTGGTGTCATTAAACGCCATATTAGTATTACGTCTACTCGCGTTCGCTCTGAGAGTTACTTGCATTTTCTTCCAAAAAGATCTTTCGCTATGGAAATGGCGCACACTTACACTGCACGCGAGACTGCGAATACCATTGCTGCAGCCGGGTCAATGATTTAGCGCTGCGGTGAAGTATACGTGGATGATGGTCATGATCATTCCCTCTCCTTTCTAATACTGCAGATTATGGATATACGAGAAACAAAGTGAAGATGAAAGGAAATACTGCATATTAACTTGCTATATTTAGGAGTAATTTATCATCCGACTCGGTGGATTTGAAGGCTATTTTATTTCTACTGATTGACTAGCGTTTTGAGCCATCACATTAATGACTGGATGATTTATGATGCACCGCAGCTGGTGATTGGCTGGTGGTTTCAGTCATCGCAGCTGGTAACTGGTTGACCAATCAAAACAGATTATCACCAGTTATCGGCCTTCGATTCCACTGCCTGAAAATTCATTCGTATGCATATATATATATATATATATAATATATATATATATATAATATATATTGTTAAATATCATACATTATATATATGATATATATCATATATAATATATATCTTATATATCATATATAATATATATCTTATATATCAATATAATATATATCTTATTATCATATAAATATATCTTATATATATATATATATATCATATAATAAATATATCATATATATATACATACATATCATATATACATACATACATATATATATGATATATCATATATGGTATATATATATCATATACATTATATATGATATATATATCAATGTATACGAATATATGTATATATGTATAAATGTATATGTAGGTGTATAAATATATATATGTATATATATATATGTATGTGTATACATATATATGTATACATACATATATATACATACACATATATGTATACATATATATTTATACATATACATATATATACACATAAATATACATACATATACATATATATACACACATACATACATATACATCCATACACATAAATTCATATACATATATATATATATACATAAATACATATACATATATATATACATAAATTCATATACATATATATATACATAAATACATATACATATATATACATAAATACATATACATATATATACATAAATACATATACATATATATACATAAATACATATACATATATATACATAAATACATATACATATATATAATATATACATATACATATATATTACATATATATATATATATATATATATATTATATTACATAATGTGTGTGTGTGTGTGTGTGTGTGTGTGTGTGTGTGTGTGTGTGTGTGTGTGTGTGTGTGTGTGTGTGTGTGTGTGTGTGTGTGGAAAAGAGGAAAAGGAATGGAATGGAAAATCATTTGTGACCTCTGAAATGCCCTGAGGTGGAACATGCTACAGACAGAGAGATGCAAACACTTCTCTTATCTCCACAGTCACCATTATTACATTAATCAACCTAAAAGAACGTAGTCTGTTGTAAAGACGTCTCTCAGCACTTCTGGGACTCGACCACGACCGTAGTGCTTTGGATGACACTAACAGAGGCGACTACATGGCCATCGGAATCAGTCTTCTGTGCACTGGGTTCCGAGCTCTCTGCAAATTAATGGAGTTCGGTTAACATATGGATGAGTAACAACAAGGGCTTACAAACTGCAAAGGAAAGTAAGATAATAAATTGCATAGATTTACACACACGATACGAACATATAAACTATCATGGGAAATAATACAATGCATTTACATAACAGCTGCACACGCACATACTCATACTCATTAATCATTATCCTGATGATATATGTATATGATATATGCCTCTGAGTCGCGCCATTTTCTTTGGATTACAGTAAAAAGAGAAATGTATTTAGGGGAAACTTGTCTAGGCCAGTGCGTCTTTTGCATTTTCACATTTTCAACTATAAAAAAGTAGACATATAAATCCGAGCCACCTTTTGCAACTTCAAATATAAATTAAGTGGAAAGGTAAATAAAACTTAGCCAACGTTTGCTTCTAATTTACCAAGAGAATCAAAACAAAAATACGAGGCAAGTTTCTGCCCCCAAGGATTCGAACAAGCGTTGTGGACAATTCGGAACGGCCGATTCGCATAAGATTCGGATAATCACTTGCTTATATAACGTACCTAGATTATTTTGTATAGGGAATGGACATAAAAGTATTCACAGTATTTTATGTGATAACTCCATAATCTCCCTAGAGACGAATTTCGGTAATCTGGCAGCCCGTACTGAATCTCCCAACTATAAACGATTCATTAGCATAAATATGTTTCCCATCGAACTTTAAAAGGTCCAAATGGTCATTAACTTCTAAAACAGGTACTACAACAGACGTACTGTATTGATAACTACAGACTTCGTACTCTAGGAATTAGGCACGAGTTAATATTAAACAGATATTGCCGCCAGATTTAATTTTAGCATCCGAAAGAGCCCATGCTGACTCAGGGGCGTGACTTTACTTTTGCCTAGGAAGGTAAGATAAGTTTGAGTGAACTACCATCCTAGATCCGATGCAATTTCAGAGCTTATGAGGCCATATGAGGGTGGATATTTGGGTTTATGCTGTATTCAGGCAAGAGTTACGCACATAAACTCACTAGTTGATTTTTTTATTAGCAAATTGTTCAAGTAACCTTATATTAACAGCTCCGATAGATAGTGAACTGCATCTCAACTCGCTGCATAGGTTCAAGGATATTAAAGAATGTATAATAACTTTACCTTTTTTTTGAGAAACGGCAATAACGAGCGACTGTTTTAAAGTATACCTGTTTAAATAATTTCCTGTGGACAACCAGCAACAATCAACTTATCGGTGTGCCCTTTATCACCCAAGAAATTTCGTACCAAGTACTGGGTTAAATTAGAAATAATTTCAGAGCAAATTGCTATCCTTTTCCCGTTCTAGTATTATCATTAGCCCAATATAGGGAGATTTTCTTGCAAATTAATTTAGCTTTTCTTTTTTACGTGGGTAGAAATCAACAAAATGCATTGAGGAATAAGGCACGTACAATTCATGACCAATTTAGTGCAAGAAAAGTGACGAAGGTTGCCCAACAACGTAAAGATTTCAGAGTTTCATTTGTTTTCTTCCTACAAGTACTTCATTCCCATGGGAAAGAGCCTTTAAACCCTTTGAGGGAACTTTAAAAGTCTGGGGGTGCTGACATCACGGGAAAGAAGACTTTTTGACTTTGGGAAAAAGGGAATGAAGTTCCAAATGAGGAAGTGGGCAGCCATAGAGAGGCATCGATTGTAACTAAAAAGAGCTGGGAGCTTTTCCGGGTGCCCGTAGCCTTTATCCCCAAAAACTGCAAAGGGCCCAAGAGCAACAACCCATATTTACCCCCAGTCAAAAAATTGTGAAAGTAAAACTTCAAAACAAAATGGAAAACAAAAAAGGGCCCCAAAGGGGCCCTGTGGCAGAAAGTGCAGGTTTGAGAGCGAAAAAATCGAGTTTCCCGTTTACGCAATACCACCCAATTTCCAAGCATGAAAAAAAAACCCGGACAGTGGAGAAAAAAATTACAGTCACCGGGCCCTTATTTCCCCCTTCGGGAAGATGCCGGTGATCCATCAAACGCCGAGTATGTTATAGGTATATCATGGAAATACTGATATATAATTTGCCTGACTTGTTTAATAAACACGTTGGTGAGCATGCCTTTTTAGTCATTTTGGGGGGAAAAAAATTGTACTCAGATTTTGGGATCTAGCGTTTTTGGGGTAAACTAGCGTTTGGTTTTTTTTAGGGCAAACACTGGGGGGCCCTGTTTTTGGATAGCCCCTATTTGTTTACTAACCCCAAAGGGGACGTCATCTTTTTCTTGGAAGAGGGGGGGGGGGGCAAGGTTGGCAAGCAAAGCGAGTCCTACCCTGGAAAATTGTAAAAAAAAAAAAAAAAAGGAGCTATTCTAGGAGCATTCTTATGCTACGACCAAAACTATACAGGTGTGATTTGGGGGAATGACGCCCCTGATAAAACCGTAAGCATTTATTATTTGATTACAAGTATTTTGTGACAAACGCTTTTGTTTCCTCTGCTCCATAAATTGCACTGGCGTTGCCTCAGTTTTTTTGAATAAATCATAAAAAGGCACATGAATGCTTTCGTAGCACCCAAAAGACAACCCTAAAAGCTGCCAAAAAAACCCCCCTGCCTTTCAACTTTGCTAAAAATTTTAGGGGGGATATTGGGGGTGGTGTCTTTTGAATTCTACTTTTTTGTGTATCTTAAAAACGGGGAAATCCTATAAATATGCAAGGAGGGCAGCCTTTTTAAATGACGCTGGGGCCGCCCCCAAACAATTTTCCGGGGAAAAATTTGGGGCTCCTAATCACTCGCTGCACCAGAAAAAATCAAAACACCAGAGCACATTTACTCGGGCCCCTAAAACCAGTGGGGCAAACCCCTTGGCCCTCAGGGAAAAGTTTTGGGGAAGCTGAAGAAAAGGTTTTGGACGCAGAAAAAAAACGGGCTTTTTAAATACAATTTTTTAGGGTGTTTTCTACACTAGAATTTGCAAACAAGAACAACAATAATATTTTCATACACTGAACAAGCAAGGCAAGCAACAAATACAAACGTGCGTGCATGCATTTTTAAGAGTGTATACATGGCTTTCGAACAGAAATAGAGATCTGTTTACTAGAAAACCCCCAAAAAAAAAGGGCAAAAGGGGGAAAAAGGAAAAACCCCTGAAAAAGGGTTTTAGTTTTTGCGGGGGTTTTGGGGGGTTGGTTAGATGGTATGGTTTGGTTTATTTTAGTCCCACGACCGATGTTATTTTCAGGATTTTCAAATATAAAATAAATTAGCTCGAAACTTAATACTTCTGCCAAACAATATTTATCATAAGTTTTAAATAAGAAATATAAAATATAAAAAAAAAAAAAAAAAAAAAAAAAAAAAAAAATAGACCTACTACCGAACCTCACTGTAAGGGTAAGTGGAATATTATTATTTTTTTTTAAATTTATTTATTATTATTATTTTATTTTATTTTTATTTATTATTATTATTATTTTTCTTTAGCACGAGGCCTTAAAGACTTCTCTTCTTCTCAAGTTACACCTGAAAAGAGAATTGCTATCTTGGCAAGGAAAGTTTATGTCATTGGTCGGATAAAAGGAAAAAGAAGTAACGTAATCTGTAAGAGTTTACCCTAAAATACATTTTTTATGACTTCGTCGACTCAAATTGACGACAGTGTTAACTTTTTTTTAAAACCCTTCTTTACAAATTTATGAACGAGGGAAAAACTAAAAAATTGTTTTTTAACCCGGGTTTTTTTTTCCCCCCAAAATTCCCCTTTGCTCATATAAAAATCCTGTCATCGCTTTAGGCCAAGCAAATGTAATAAAACACCCCCACACAATTTCCACGAGTTCAGCGTGCACATAACGTAAGATACATACTTTCGGTAATGATTAAATGATATTTCTGACTATGGTAATAATATCCAAGGCAGTATCTAAACAAAATAACTAAATAGCAAATAACAAAATTTTATTTTGAAATATTTTTACCCAAAAAGAACAACGTTTTTTTTTTTTTTTTTTCAAAAAACCCCCTTTTTTCAGTACTCTTTTTAACGATAACTTAAGAAAATTTTAACGATTTAAATTTACCCCACGATTTAATCAGGCCCCAAGAATAATTACCCCAAAGTTATCTCCCCTTGTATCAGTATGGGTTTATCCCTCCCAAAATTTATTAAAAAAATTACAAATTTTTTGGGCGCGCTAAGGGCCCGTAAATAAATGGGTTTGGGGGAAAAGATATTAGTTCATTTTTCGGGACTAAATCATAATGAAAAAAACAAAATTGGGGAGCAATCCATGGTCTAAAGTTATTTAAGTTTAAAATTTACTATTTACTTATATACCCTTCTTTTGCTGCTGTTGCTACTAGTCTTCCCACATATTTGCCCTTTTCTTCGCTTTATATTTTCGTAACATTTTCCACAAAAGGGCACCCCAAAAAACGGATCCAAATTTAAAATATTTTTTAAATTTATCTAAAATCAATTTTTTACCCCCTGGTCATCGGATTTAAAACTTTTAAAACCGGGTTTGGGGTTTAAAAAGGATGATTTTTCCCTTTTATTAAAAAGGTTGGACTTGAAAGTATTCCCAATTCTTTTTTTTTCAATTGTGTGTGGGTGTGTGTGTGTGTGTTTTGGTGTGGGGTGTGGGGTGTGTGTGTGTGTGTGTGTTGTGTGTGTGTGTGTGTGGGGTTTTGTGGGGTATGTGTGGTGATGTTTTATGTTTTATGTGTAGGGTGTGTTTTAGGTGTAGGGTTGGGGGGTGTGTGTTTTGTGTGTGTGTTGTGTGTGGGGTGTGGTGTGTGTGTGTGTGTTGTGTGTGGGGGTTTTGTGGTTGTGCCCCGCCCCTTTTAAATTTTTTCCCCTAGCATAGTTTGTTAATAGCGATTAACAGCTAAAAAGTTTCTCAAACTACAAATTTTATACATACACTTAACAGCCTCTGCTTTCTTTTTTGGTACATCCCTGCCTCACCCAAGACAGGTATGCAAAACCAGTATATCCAAACACCTATTAAATTGGGGGGGGGGGAATAGAGGATTCACTTAAAAGGTAATAAAAAACAGATTTATCAACATAAATTAATTTATTTAGACTTATTAAAACCCACTAAAATATACAAAATTTTCCCGGGACACTACTAAGGATTTTTAAAAGGGATAAATATGATAAAAAATAAAAAAAAGGGGGGAAAGGGGAAATTAATGTACAAAAGGGTTGTTGGGCAGTTTGTGTGTTGTTTTGTGCCCTTTGTCGTGAAAAAACGTCATAAAACTATGCAAAGACCAAAACGGGGGGGGAAATTTAAAATAGTCTTTTTATTTACACATTTGTGGAAAATTACACTGTATGGTACAAAAAAGCTGACGGACTTATAGACCCGTATGTCAGGAGAAGTAATGGGGTTGTAGAATTTCATTAAATACCGGCACTTTTCCCCTCTACAAACCCACTCCCATAAAATCGCCCAAATAGAAACTTTATTTGGAAAAAAATTCCTTTATTTACCAATAAAAATTAAAACTGCAACAAACTATAGCCAAATAGCAAAAAAAGTTTTAACACAGCACGGGACATAGAAAAATAATTTCTGTTCCTGTTGATCTGAATACTACCTTTGCAATAATTACATTCTATGCAGGATACTTTAACTGGAAATCATTCATCAATTCAAAGTATACAAAAATGCAATGTTTAGTGGTTGTTCACTCATTCTTATCCTAGAACTGTGGGAAAAAAAGAAAAAAGAAAAAAGAAAAAAAAAAAAATTTAAATATAAAATATATATAAAATATATAAATTTATAATATATATTATATATATTATATAAAAATATATAATATATATATAAAATAAAAATATATATATATATATATATATGTATATGTATATGTAAACACACTCAATTTAGGCAAATCTGTCTATGAAAATATGCATCATGATTTGAAGTAAAAAATATGCACCCTGTTTTAAAGGGGATTTAAACAAAAGTTTTCTAAAAAATCAATGATTCATAGTTTTTCTTACAAAATTCGAAGAAATTATTTTTATCTATTCAAATGCATAATAAAAGTATCTTGTTTATAACTTTACTCTTCAGATGGTTCAGACATATTTAGGAACTTTTGAAGAAAAAAAAGAAAAAAAAAAAAAAAAAAAAAAATGACCTACATATGTAAAAATTTTATAAAAGTGTTTTTTCCCCCCAAAATGAATTTAGATTGCATTAAAAATTCCCAATTTGGCAAGTTGGGGGCTTTTCTGTTTGGTATTCCCAAGTAAAAACCCCCAATTTTGCCCTGAAAATTTATTTATTTTTTATTATTTTTTTTTAATTAATTTTTAAATTACTAGATAATTCATACAAAATTTCCAAAAGAAATACAAAAAAGTTTTTAAACCGTCTTTTTTACAGAAAATTTTTGGGAGTTTTTGTATTTTAAAAGCATAAATCATATATGCACATACACTTGCATGCACACATGTATACACACTCCAGTACACTCTCATTACATGAAAAAAACGTGCACAAACAGTTACTTTATATAATATATACACCCCAAAAAACCCACTACTACAAAATTCAACGGGTTTTCATGTTTTTTTTCCCTTTTGTAATGCTAAGGGGTTTTAAAAAATTTTATTTGGTAGCATGAATACCTTTCCCGATACACCTTTCGACAATTTTCCCTTACCACAGATCCCCTTAGACAACTTTATTAAATTTTTAAAAACCCCTAATCAACATGGGCATCCACTGGTTTAAAACCCACTGTTTCCCAATTTAATAATCGGATACTGATATTTTGGTTTTTGAAAAAAGCTAATTGAGAAAAGAAAAACAAAACAAGAAAAGTTGCCTGTGAATCCAGGATGCTTCTGTACACCATGGAAGGTACTGGAGTACATACATTAAATATATAACCTCAAGTGCCCATTCTACAGTGGAAGCAACTTAACTATTACTAACTTTACGCTCATCATCCCATTCCATTTTATCCTTACTTAAAGGCAAGGATCTCACTTCACAGTCTAATCTCCTGAAACTTAGGCTTGGCTAATTTAGCTCAATGGAAGAAAATCATCAGTACTGTTGTACACTGGAGAACAATTCTAAGCAGAAAAAAGTCACAGCCACAAGTCTGTTCAGTTCAAGAACTCAAAAACTGTAGGTTCTGGAGGATCTGGGGGATTTAAAACCAATTTTATTTACAGTTGGGCCCACTTCTATGGGCTCTGAGTGTCTTTTTCTGTACTGTATTCTGTATTATATTGCACTATCAAAATACAAATTTAAAGAACTTCCATAGCATGATATTCCAAAGTTAAACCATGTTCTGCTAATTTTCTTTAGGTAATTTTCTGCTAATGTTCTTTAGGTAATTATTAAAAATAAAAATGTATATCATGAATACCTAGTAAAATAAGGGATTTTCCAAAATGTGAGAAGGGCCAATTATGAAAAGACTTCAGGTTTTTACAAGTGTATTTCTGAACCCTTTTTGGGGCCCACTAAAAAAGTTTTCCCCCACTCAAAACCCCTTTTTCAAAAGCCCTTTTTGGGTTTTTGTCATTTGGGTTTTTGGATTTTTGCACGGGGAACACCCGGGAGGGGTTGGCACAGCAACAACACTGGCACCCTTTGGCCCCTCGGATGAAAGTAATTTTTTAAATACTATTCAATCATTTGTTTTTCGGGTGATGAGAATTCTGGGTCTGTTCACCCTCGGGGTTTTTTTGGGTCGG